>NC_142928.1:11519696-11572196 GCF_046866305.1 Octopus bimaculoides | reverse complement strand
TAAGATTGCATCTCAGTTGTTCATATTCGTACAACCTCAGCCCACAATACATTTAATATTGTGCTTACTGCTCTGGTCACAGACATTCAATTTTATTTCCAGTCAATATAGTAACAGCGGCACGCAAATATGTTGCCACAGTGGTTGTTGCTTGTGTCTTAGGAATTTGTTTGCTTATCCAGTATGCCCCATCTTCATTATCGGGGATTATATTACACTTGTCGCTCCCCTTGCCTTCAGCAAATGGTGATGCAGTTAGTCGATTTTTTACTTTGTGTATGTTCCTGAGTGTATATATGTGTAACTTCAACAAGAACGGCGTAAAGATCCTCTAAGCATAACTTTATTAAATTCATATGAACGGGAAAAAAAAATATTTGTCTTTACATACTAATTAAAAGTTAACCGTTAACCGCGAACAAATATACTTTAGTAAAACGTACAATACCTTTGCCAATTGTTTATCGCAGAGACGGCATAGACAGGCTCTCGACTCTCTCACCATTTGACGTAGAAGCGCATGTAGGGTATAACAGCTGGAGGTGCAGAGAGGTGAATTCCCTTTCGGCTGGTACACATTTTCAGCGGAGTAGACTAAAGTAACTTGAAATAAAATCCCACGAAGCAATTATGTTTGTCATTGATTTCATTACTCGAGGGAAACTATATCTTTTTAATTTCGGTTTATTGAATAACTACAAGTATTAAAATTTTTTTTGTCTCCAATGTTGCTTTTTCTTGGTTTCTCTATTGCGTAGTTGGTATTGTTGAATTAAGCCAAATAGATCGTAACAATGAAATTTTCTACACTGAATACGTGAAGAAGAATTACAATTAATAAGGCATTAATGTTGTAAACGTTGCGACATCAATGCTGCAAATAATATTCCATGTAAATGCAGATACGTGAAAATGGGTAGACAGATGCATGGATACTGATTAAAGAAAGAAACAAAGGACAGACGGACGGACGGGTGGATAATGGATTTGGATGGACGGACGGACGGATGGATGGATGGATGGATGGATGGATGGATGGATGGATGGATGGATTAATACATGTAAGTATGTATGTATGTATGAATATGTTCCTACGTCTACAACATAGAATTATCTGTGACTGAGTAGATTAAACTTACGCAGAACGATATAAATATAGGTTTCCTTTAAGCAAAGCCAAGCGGTTTTTAGATAGATATCGTTAAGAAACTTTTAACATTTTCCATCCCATCATTTCCTACATTATTTATATATCTCTAGGAATCTCTTATCATTACTTCTGTAGCTACTAAGACGATTTCATGCCGTTTCTTTGTTCTTAACTTTCATATTGCTAACGGCTTACAAAATCTATCGCCCTACACACACACAGACACACACACACACATACATACATACATATATATATAAATCTCTCTCTCTCTCTATATATATATATATATGTATATATATATATATATATATTAGTACTGAAATACACTAAAATGCGTGCGTTTTTGCATAATGGTTTGCAAGAATGCTCGATATTGGTATCAGCAATCTCAAATTCAAATGCTATCAAGAGAGGGAGAGAGGGGGTTGTGGAATGATAGAGGAAGAAAGAAGAGAAAAAGAAAGAAGAGAAAAAGAAAGAAAGAAAGCACGGGAGAATGGAGCAACATGATACAGAGTATGAAAGAAAAAGCTACTGATATAGAGTGGAGGTTTATCTTATATTGTTTATGGGTACGCTTATCAGTAAGCCTACACAATACACACACACACACACACACACATATGTATGTATATATATACGTATATATATATATATATATATATATATATATATATATATATATATATATATATATATATATATATGTATATGTATATATATATATATATATATATATATATATATATATATATGTATATGTATATATATATATATATATATATATATATATATATATATGTATGTATGTATATATATACACACACGGGGGGGTAGAAAGAGATGGGGAAAGAGTTAGAGGAAGTTTGATTCGATACATACTTATGAATGTATTCATAATATATGTAAATATTTGTGTAGAAAATATGTCTTATAATACACACAGGCGTACACGAGGATGTATACATGTAGAGAGATATGTGGATAATACATATACTTAAATATATATGTGTGTGTGTGTGTGTGTGTGTGAGAGAGAGAGTGTGTGCGTGTGTGTGTGTGTGTGTGTGTATGTATATGTATATACTTGATATTATCATGTACACATTATATGTAAATATATATATTTATATATAAATATTTTATATAAATATACATACATTATATATATAATATATATATATATATATATATATATATATATATACTTATATTTATATATATATATCTATATATACATATACGTATATACATGATATATATATACATTATATGTAAATATATATATATATATATATATATATTTATATATAAATATTTTATATAAATATACATATAATATATATAAATATAAATGTGTATGTATGTATATATATATATTTATATATATATATATATATATATATATATATATATATATATATATATATATATATATATATATATATATATATATATATATATATATATATATCCAAAGTTTAAATCTCCTGCTATATTGGTAACGAATACATAGTTTTCTATGAAAAAAAAAATATATATATACATATATATATATATATATATATATATATATATATATATATATATATATACGCATATATATGTATATATATAAAGAAACGCACAGCTTTACGTCCGTATATATATATATATATATATATATATACGGACGTAAAGCTGTGCGTTTCTTTTCGTACCGTCTTCTTTGCGCACAAGCAATGTATATGCGTGTGCGTGCGTGCGTGCGTGTACATGCGCGCACGCGCGTGTGTGTGTGTGTGTGTGTGTGTGTCTGTGCGTGTTAGTGTGTAATAGCTGTCGTTGCTGTTGATGTTATTCATATGTTATTGGACATAGCATTTTTTTCTCAAGTTCCTTTTACTTACCTCGGGTAAAAAAAGGAAGAGAAAACAATACAACAGTTATCAGCTATTGAATGTAGAAAAATCAATTCATCTTTGCCAACATCACTGAAAACTTCCAAGTGAAACCTACTCTGAATTGTCTCATCATGTAACAAAAGCGTTCTGAAATAAAATTACCTTAACAAAATTTCGTTTTTAGTTTATACGTTGCTTTCTTATTGCTATTATCTGTTTCTATAACTGGATACGATCTTTCTGTTGTGGTTGTCGTTCTTGATATTATTGTTCAGCGTTTTGCTTCTTCTTCTTCTTGTTATATTTCTTGTGTCTGTTTTCTTTGTTTTTTGTTATTTTATTGATTGTCTTCTCCGTATTTGATTGTTGTTATTTTCTTGTTCTTTGTTTTTTATTATTTTTCTAATATGATTTTCGCTATCGTGTCAAACATTTCGTAATGTAATTTAAAACCTATTTTCTTTCTCACTGTCTTTCACTCCGTATTAATATTTTCATTCATTCTTTTTTTTCTTTTTGTAAAAGATTTCGCACTATTGCGTGAGTGTGTGCATGACAAAGTATCGCTGTATGTTAAAAATACATATACATATGTACACACACCCTCACATGTATGTGTGTATGTGCATGTGTGTGTATGTCCGTGTGTGTATGTCCGTGTGTGTGTATATATGTATAATATTAACGATAATGATAGTAATTATTAGTATTATTATTATGATTATTATTATTATTATTATTACTATTACTATCATTATTATTATTATTATTATTATTATTATTATTATTATTATTATTATCATTATTATTATTATTATTGAATGAGAGAGCAGTGTATGCTATCAAAGTGAAACTGGGATAAAATATACGAAGTTCAATATAGCCATCATGACTACCCGTCTAATAAGAGTATACCAGACACATGCATCACAACCATATGTGCACGGCATCGTGACCTCATATCAAACAAGGTGGGGCCCTGTAAGAACTTCCTTCAAGTCGAGTAGTCCATCCCGCACGAAACGTCCTTGCATAAGCGTTGTTTAAGGATGTTGAACAAAGCACCTATGCTTTCACAGTTAAATTATCTAAACCCCAAAGAATTCCTCTCAAAACAGGACTATGATGCACCCTCACTACTTCTGCTCGTGATCAGATATACACGTATCGTCAGCCACTAAAGGACATGTTCAACTAGTTAAAGTCAAACAAGTGACAAGCAAATCTGTGATGTTAAGCAGAACATTTACTGTAGCCCATCCGAGAAAAAACATGTACATGATAGCACTTCCACTCAGTTAAGATCAGAAGCCACGAGGGCCAGTGCTTGGTACTGCATCAGGGTATTCATTATTATGATTATTATTATTATTATTAGTAGTAGTAGTAGTAGTAGTAGTAGTAGTAGTAGTAGTAGTAGTAGTAGTAGTAGTAGTGGTTGTATCATTATTATTATTATTTAGTAACATATCTCAGTTTATCCGATTTAGTGACAAAAACGCAGAAAGCTCCAATACAGGCCAGTGTAAAAAATATAAAGAATATACCGTAATTGTCTGATTTACATAAAAGATATAATTTGAACATAAATGCTAAAATACAGACACTAAATATTACATCTAATGTGTACGTGTGTAAACATGTAGGCTTATTGAGACACGTATGTCTGCAACTGTATTTATTGAGAAACCAGGATATATACAGAAATACCTCTCTCTCTCTCTGTCTCTCTCTCTCTCTCTCTCTCTCTCTCTCTTTCTTTCTCTTTCTCTCTCTCTGTATACATATAGGAAAATCAATATCTATATAAGAAAGTCAGTATAAATATATATATATATATATATATATATATATATATATATATATATATTAACGAAGGTAACAATACGCAATACAAAACCCAAATACGAAAAATTCAATTGTCACATATTTATTTCCGTTTGGGTTTTATATTACGTATAGCTGCCTTCGTTAATTTATATTTTTTACATCCAGCGATGGAGTAGTCACTACTGATGAGCTTCAAATTTCCAAGCGAAACTAGTCTAGTATAGTGATCTGGCTTCACTGAGGAACGGTTATCGCCCCTGTCAGTATATAGAAATATGCTTTCGTTATTAGCCACTAGGTCCTGACACAGAGGGACTATACAGGACAGACAAGGTAGGGGTCATACATAAAAATCGTGTACACGTTTTTAACAAAGGTAAACGGCTAAAAATTGCAAGTGTAAACATATAAGACGATAGTGGTACCCAAAAGGAGGAGTATTCTGGCTTAGTCATGGAAATCACATAAACCACAAAACAACCTTACCGCTAGGGCCGAAGCCTAGATGTTTAAGCCCAAGTTAAATCCATTCATTCAAACCATTCATACAACTTTTACCCATTCTTGCACGTCCAAGAAGTCGCTGAGAAAGCGTCTTTGCTTCCAAAACGATCCCAGGCCACGCACATGTGAGCAGGCTGACTTGAGCAAAACCAAAAAAGTGAAGCACTACTTGCTTTTTGTGGGAGGGGGAGAGATTTTTCTCACTTTTCTGTGTGGCTGTGGGAGTTTCCACGAGTAGGTTTTTGTATAGACTTTTCGTTATTGTTCTTTGGACGTTTCCCACCTCATTAGGGTGGTTTTCTTTTCTGTCACTGAAGGCTGTATAAAGTATACTGAGTATTTGTACGTGAGGTTGGGCGTTAGGTGAACGGCACAGAAACTCGTTTGGTGTGTTTTTGGTGTTTTGATGTATGTATTTCATTAGGGACTCACTGCTTGTGTTTGATTGCAGTGAGATTTACTATTGTTTTCTACGGTGCTTTTGTATAGTATGATGCAGTTAGTGGTATTGGTGTTGTTGGTAATGTGGGTGATGCAGTTGGTCCTCGTGTGTCTGTTTTGTGGGGAAGGGCTAGGATGTTGTCCTTTTTGCGTTTTTTTTTTCCTCTCAGGGATTCCCATCCACTCTTTACTTCTATGGCGGTTTCTGAGTCAGTCTCGGGAAGGGGTAGATATGGTGGGTTGTTGTTTGTCGATGTAGTTTCTCGATTTCGTGCTGCTGTTGTCTGTTCTGTAGTGTTCTTAATGTTGCTTTTTCGGGTATTCTTGGCTGAGGCTGAAAATGGCCTTCCTTCCAATGCGGGTGGTGCTGCTGCTATTTCTACTGTTGCTGCTTCTGTGATAACCGTTGCCGTCTTTGTAGTTGTTGATGTTTTCTCTGCACACTGTGCAGTCGTTGCTGCTTTGGGTGGTGGCGGGGTTAATTTTGATGCAGCTTGTGTTTGCTGCTGTATGTGCTCTTGTGGAGTGTCCTTTGCTGAGGGGGTTGCATTTCTCGTTTGTTCTCAGTTGGCAAAGGGCTTTGAGGTGATCCCTCTGCCCACAGAGATAGCACTTCGGTTTGCGTCCCTTCAGGCAAGTGGGTGATGCCGAGAGTACTTTCAAGGGCCTGTTGAAATGCCTGGATTAAGAGTTCTAGATCCAGTTTTGTTGATGTAGTTTATTTATCTGCAGTATATCGATGTTTTCCACGTTATCAAGCAGACAGCCGCCACCACCCAAAGGACGTCAGTATCAGAAGGTACCTCCCCAATCTTTATTTTTGATACTCACCGTCCGATGTATGTTGGCAGGAGCACTAGTTCATCCGTTAATAGGGGCATCGTGACGTGTAGTTTGGCTTCGTCTCCAGAGTGAAACCTTGCTTCCACGATGCCATATCTATTCCCTCTAGCCACGTATTTAATTTTATTCCACATGGGCGCAGGAGTGGCTGTGTGGTAAGTAGCCTGCTTACCAACAACATGGTTCCGGGTTCATTCCCACTGCGAGTCACCTTGGGCAAATGTCTTCTACTATAGCCTCGGGCCGACCAAAGCTTTGTGAGTGGATTTGGTAGACGGAAACTGAAAGAAGCCCGTCGTATATATATATATATATATATGTGTGTGTGTGTGTGTGTGTGTGTGTATGTGTGTGTGTGTGTGTGTGTGTGTGTGTGTGTGTGTGTGTGTGTGTGTGTCCCAACATCGCTTGACAACAGATACTGGTGTGTTTACGTCTCCGTAACTTAGCAGTTCGGAAAAATGCACCGATAGTATAAGTACTAGGCTTACAAAGAATAAGTCCTGGGGTCCATTTGCTCGTGACCTGCAGTATGGAAATGCTGCCTTCCAATTCAAGCAAGACAGCGGCCACGAGCCACACCACGTCAATTTCTGGTAGCACCACCCCAATTTTTATTTTAGATTTACGTTTACCTATGTAAGTGGGCAGTAGCACCAGTTCGTTGGTTGTCAAAGGCACTGTGGAGTGTTGCTTTGCTTCTTCCTCGGAAGCGAATATTACCTCCTCAGTGCCGTATCTTTTACCTCTTGCTACGTATTTGGTATCTCCCCATATCGGCGGCAGGCACTTTTCTATTGTTTCCTTTGACAGATATTCGATTTTTTTGGTTTTCAGTGAAAGAGTTTTAAATATTATTGTTTTTCTACCTGCTTGTTGAAATATATAAAGGGATGGGGTTAAGTTTATGCTGTTCCCTACACGCTTTGCTAAGCTTTTATATCTTTCTAGGTCTGCCTGGTTAATCTTTTAGTTTCCCTGGTTTATAGTTGCAACCGAAGAAAAACCGCGTCGGTCTGGTTTGCTTAATTCATTTCTTGTTGTCAGTTAATTCTTTTTCATTGTTGCACATCGGATTATCCTTTGTAGAATTTGCCGTATATTTCTCGGGGTTTTTTTCTGTGTTCACCTCCTCCTGTTCGCGACAGGGATGTACGTGGTACATTTCGTTGAGTCTGTTGATATTGGGGCGTTGACTGTGTTTTTGCAAAAAAATTCAATTCGCCCCTTAAAGGGGGAATTCCTACACTCGATACTTCCCCTGCTAAGCAGGTTTAGAATCGGTAAAACAGAAAATTCACAAAAAAAACACACAATTTAGATAGGACATAGCAGAACTCACGAGAGGATAAAAACACGTCCGTTCGGTCGAATTGTCGAACGCGAATACCCTGTCGAACGACGGGGGAGTCCATGACATACATATGTACACACATACACACAAATACACACACCTGTGTGTGTGTGAGTATATATATATATATGTGTGTGTGTGTGTGTGTGTGTGTGTGTGTGTGTGTGTGTGTGTGTGTGCGTGTATACATATATATTTATATATATATATATATATATATATATATATATATATATATATATATATATATATATATATATATATATGTGTGTATGTATATATATATACTCACACACACACACACACACACACATACATACATATATATATATATATATATATATATATATATATATATATATGTATATATATATAAATGCGAAAAATAATTTCTGTGTGTCAATGTAACACAGTTAGACCCACTCTCTCACTATTCAATGACATTCCTACTATTCCTCATGATGGGGTGAGGGTAATAGTAGGCATAGTGACAGAGAGGGCGTTGGCGAAGACAGACACAAAGAGAGAGAAAGAGAGTGAGCATGTGACAGAAAGAGGGACTGAACTCTGAAGTAACAATCTGAATAGCATGCTGAACGAACTCATACATTTGGCCTTTTGTGATGGTAATGGAGTGATAGTAATAGTATGACTTGTAGTTGTGATAGAGGCGGAGGTGGGTGTGATGATGGGGATCAGGGATGACGGTGAGAGTAAGCAATGTCAAAGACAGTGGTGATGGTGGTGGAGGAGAAGGTGACGAAATCAAAGGTATTAATGGTGGTGGCATCAGAAGTCTAAACGGTGTGTGTATGGCTGTTGTGCTGGCGATGGTGGTGGTACTGGTGATGGTTGAAAACAATCAACAGAAGGAGAGAGAGAGAGAGAGAGAGAGAGAGAGAGAGAGAGAGAGAGAGAGAGAGAGAGAGAGAGAGAGAAAGAAAGAAAGAATGAAAGAGGTTAAATAGAAAAAAAATCATATTATTCCCCAAATGAGAAGAGAAAATATGTTGTTTATCATGCAGCTTTGCAATAAATTCCAAGTCGATAAATCATATCATTGTTTCGATGAAAATCTTTCATTGCTTGAAAAATAATGTTCAAGTCTAATAAAATTTAATATGTACTCAATGCATGAAGTGTCACTGTCGTGTCCAAGGCCCAATGAAGAGCCCCCGACCCACAGGAGCTAGCTGAAAAGCTGCGCTATCGGACAGCTTTTAAGCTAGTAAATATATACTTATTTACGCGTGTATATATGTATTACATAGTGTAGATTCGTTTGTTCACAACAGAAACAGAGATTGGACGTGGTCAAAGGAAAACACTTCTAAAGGGATTTTGGAGTTATAGAATTTTCTTGGTATAAAAGGTTTCCTACAAGTAAAAAGCAGAATCGAATACATTGAAAATCACTGCCAGCGAGTCTGCAAGCAACCAGCAATAAAACAAATATCGAGGAAGCACTATATTGAGAATTAGAAAATAAAAGGGAAGAAAAATTTAATGAGAATCTGCCCTACGAAGCATAAAAACTATCAACGCAATATTTAAGAGAATTAAGATTTTATTCATCTGGGAAAGAAAAACAAACGAAGTCCCATAAGGGAGATGTTTGATTAAAGTCTCTACTTGAATAGAAATATTTCTTACAGAGGAGGTTAAAGCAGTTAAATGTTGAGTTTAAGTAGAAAGATGAGTTACTGGATTAGTAACTTTAAAAGAAATACCATATTGGATATTCGTATAGAACAATGTTCAGCTAGTAAAGAGAAGTGTAGAAAATGTGCTGCCAAAACAGACCAAAAGTTTTAGACATACGCTTTGAAATCTAACACCAAACGAAATATAGCTGTAACATTCTAGATAAGAGCTAAGGCGACTAGCTGGCAGAATCCTTTGCCAGTGGCTAGCTGGAAGGATCCTTTGCCGGTGCCTAGCTGGCAAAAAGCCTAGCGGCATTTTGTTCGTTCTTACGTTCTAAATTCAAATTCTGCAGAGATTGGTTTTGCATTTAATTCTTTCGGGCGCGAAAGTAGAACAATAGGTTCAATGCAATAGACTAACCTCCACCCTTGAAATTGCTGGCCTTGTACCAAAATTTGAAACCAATATTCCAAGTAAGAGAAATAAGAAAGAGGAATACATATAAGTTTCTTTGAGGGTACCTTAAAAGAGTTTAACGTAAAAGAGAAAAATTAGAAATCTCAGGAATAACAGAAGCTGATATAGAACAAGATATATGACCAAAGTACTATAGTTTCCTGAATGGAAAGATGTTTAGTCTTAGCAAAAAGAAAGAAAGAAACTGTTGTGTCGATGCCCCCAGGCGAAGAAGTAGGATCTCCCAAGACATATAAATAGAGTTAGTCTGGCCGTGGTAGGAGTTTTGAGTAGCAGTCGAGTAGCAGTTGTGTAGCGGTTGAGTAGAGATCATCCGAAGGTGCTAGATAGCAGTAGCGTTGAGATATAACAGAAACAAACAAACAAACAAAAAAAGAGTATTCCGTAGCATCTACTCTACGGGGATATGGTTCTCGGAAAGAGCCCTTTACCAAGCTAAGATACAAGGAGTTCCTTAAATCTGGTCTGCAAAAAATATTCAGTTTCATGTGGGGAATTAGACAAAATACAAGTCACGACACATCATGAAGAAAATATCCAGTCCGAACGTCCAAGCGTTTTGAAGAAATTCGCATTAAAAACCCACGAAAATTTGGAACGATAGACAAGTAGAGGAAAGCCGATATAGTTAATAATCTTGCAAAATGTTCAGATGTCCGTGTATGATATCAGTTGTCATGATTCTGAAATATATCTAACTGAGAAATAACATTTAAGCAATGATTGTGTTAAAAGTTACAAGTCATATGCTCGGCTTAAATGATATCTGAAATTTACAGCTCATTAACAAACAATTGGAATATTCATTATTGAGCCAATTATCCTCATATATATATATATATATATATATACACGCATATGAATATACATATATATATGTATGTGTGTGTTTATATATATATATATATATATATATATATATATATATATATATATATATATATATATACATATGTGTGTGTGTGTACCCATGTGCATACTCACACATACACGCCCGCACACACCTATACTCTCGGGTTGACAACTTAACTCCGGTTCAAGTATTAGTTTAATATAATCTACATTTCCTCGCAAACATTTGAAGCATATGTGCCAAATTCATTTATGTACAATTTATTTATTTAATTACAACTGAAACTTGCTTGAAAGAATCATATTTCTTTGACGCCGCCATGTGATGTCACAGTACAATGTCTTGGCGGTTAACTGCGAAAACCAGCCGAAACATATGGACATAATACTACCATATCTATCACTTCACTGAAGAACGGTTCTTTGGTTTTGATTAAGTTATTTTCTTGGTACTAACATCTAAGTCATTTCTTACTTCAGTTCTGTTAGTTTGTGTTAGAATTCCGAACAACAGAGTCTGCCAGAATATTAACAAAACTTTGCCGTTGCCAATATGTAAATTTAAATGGTGTAAGCAATTAATCCTGTCGAATTTATAGTTTCATTCCAATGAACTAGTGAATATTTTGGTTATTGATTTCCTTTGAAAGGTAAAAGGCGACAGAGAACTCATTAATTTCTATGCTTTTAAAATTAACATAGCTACATACATACATACATACAAATATGTTAACAGATATAGGATCATACAGAGAAAAAGCAAGCACCAGACATTCACAGAGACGGGGTCACACACACATACATACACACATAGATATACATATATATAAATACATATATATGTATACATATATATGTGTGTGTGTATATATATATATATATATATATATATATATATATATATATATCTTTTACTGTTTTACTCTTTTATTTCTTTCAGTCATTTGACTGCGGCCATGCTGGAGTACCGCCTTTAGTCGAGAAAATCGACCCCAGGACTTATTCTTTGTAAGCCTAGTACTTATTCTATAGGTTCCCTTTTTTGCCGAACCGCTAAGTTACGGGGGCGTAAACACACCAGCATCGGTTGTCAAGCGATGGTGGGGGGAAAAACACACACACACAAACACACACACACACACGCACACATATATATGTACATATATACGACGAGCTCATTTCAGTTTCCGTTTAGCAAATCTACTCACAAAGCTTCGGTCGGCCCGATGCTATAGTAGAAGACACTTTCCCAAGGTGCAACGCAGTGGGACTGAACCCGGAACCATGTTGTTGGTAAGCAAGTTACTTACCACACAGCGACTCCTGCGCCTATAGTATATATATATATATATATATATATATATATATATATATATATATAGCATAAACAAATGTAGGAAAAGAGATTTCGTAATACTGAGAGTAAAGTTATGAATTTTACTGGGAGCTGAAGCTTGCCATCAAGGGACAGTAGGTTTGGTGTGTCGGGTAGGGTAATGGGAAGAAATCGAGGGAGCAGTTGGAGTCGATGACGATCCCGATGTTTTTATGCCGACTTGCAGACAATTGTAAAAATATAGAACATAAAATTTTAGTAAATAATAAACATTGTAGGCGCAGGAGTGGGTGTGTGGTAAGTAGCTTGCTTACCAACCACATGGTTCTGGGTTCAGTCCCACTGCGTGGCACCTTGGGCAAGTGTCTTCTACTATAGCCTCGGGCCGACCAAAGCCTTGTGAGTGGATTTGGTAGACGGAAACTGAAAGAAACCCGTCGTATATATATATATATATATATATATATATATATATATATATATGTATGTATGTGTGTGTGTGTTTGTGTGTCTGTGTTTGTCCCCCCCACCATCGCTTGACAACCGATGCTGGTGTGTTTACGTCCCCGTAACTTAGCGGTTCGGCAAAAAGAGACCGATAGAGTAAGTACTAGGCTTACAAAGAAAAAGTCCTGGGGTCGATTTGCTCGACTAAAGGCGGTGCTCCAGCATGGCCACAGTCAAATGACTGAAACAAGTAAAAGAGTAAAAGAGTAAAAGAGTAAAAGAGTATACAATGAAAATGCTCGAATATTAGCATGAGAGGTAGTTGGATACTTCGGGGCAGAGGGGGACCTAGACATCAAAAACTTAACCAAACGATCGAAATTGTGAGGTAACGACAGACACGCCTCAAAGCAGTTTCTTTTCAATCGTGTATTGGAAACAATATATTGCTGCAACCAGTAATACTAATCAGTATGTTTGAATATGCAGAAATCTTGGAATAATATGTAGTTCATTACTATTGAGTTTAAAGATGTAAATGATAACTAAATACCTCAAGCTATTTCCCTTACACTGATGCTTTTACACATATACAAATATCGTTGTCTTGTATACTGTGATAAATATATACTTTTGTATAGGCACGTATCGATATCTTTGTTCATACCCATTATATGGGTCTATATAATTTATCTCCTATACTCAACAGTAGACCAATCTACATTTTCTTCCTGTTTTTTTTTCCTGCATAGATATACTGTCAATCACTATGTGTTTATTATTTCGTACTCTCCAACCAAAGTTCGTTATAATGTTCAAATATTTTACATTATGTAGTTATTATATAAGAAATTTCATATTTCAATGTTATCAACATCCGAAGATTGGCAACAAAAAATTTGGGATAGTGATTTAGAATATGACGGAAAGAGAATTAATTTCCGGATACAAATAAAACTGCTTCAAAAGACGTAACTAATGTTGAAAATATAAAGTATTAATAAGCAGACGTAATTCAAATATTTCTGTGTAATTGAAGTGTGAGAAACAAAAAGTGCAAAGAGCTAGCACACTTAATACAAATAATGCAAATACAACGTCTGCCAAAAAATAAAAACATGAATGGAGTCTGTTTATTAGTGGACGAATCGGTATCAATAAATCGAGATAAATTAAAAAAGAGGTCACTGGAAAACGAATTAATGTTACTGGTTATATACAACTTCAAGATTACCAAATCTTCGCAGTTCTCTTTAAATTTTGCAAAAATACATGGAATGTAGTTAGCACATTCTGTTTTGGCATTTGTATATTATTCATAAAAGTGTATGAGTACGTAATAATTATTTCTTGGAATAATCCTGATTCATCCAGGCGGTTTTTTTTCCATGATCCAAGCATGTAACTGAACTCCACCAATACTGAAGATTAATTTTCTCTTCAAAGACCAACTCAGTTTCTCAAGCCCTTAAGGGAATCTTTGTAAATGTTCTCTACTAATTTCAGATGGAGTAACAACGCACACATAAAAAGACAAATATGAAATCAAGTGTTAGATGAATTCTAATTCAAGCTGTCCTCAATGTGACTAATGGGATTCATTTGCTTCAATCTAAACGTAATTACCAATCACTTCATCATGAAAATATTTTGATATTTCAAAAGAGCCAAGTGATTTCAATGTATTATTCAGATTTAAATAGAACTTCACATCTTTGATGAAATCCCTGAGAAGCGGTCGTGATGGTGGGCGGGGATATTTGTATTACTACTAACGACACGAGGTTTAGTGAAGGATAATGTTTGTTGATGATTGGTGAATTATTTTACCGTTGGTGCAGTTCAGACGATAAGATAATCTAGTAGCGGTTCAGGCGACAAAATAATGTATGAGATAGTACACTTCATTAAGATGAATATAAAACATGTGCAGTGAACTCCATTCCGATATTTGCCGTATTTGATAGTTGTTCGTATGAGCATACGCATGTATCTAGTTGTATAACTTGCTGCTTTGTGTTTTATATGTATCCAGGTACATGAACCAATAGGTATGGTTTAATCAGGATATGTTAAAAATTTATTAAACTGGCCATATATATATATATCTATATTGTGTGTGTGTTTGTGTGTGTGTGTGTGGCTGTGTGGTAAGTAGCTTGCTTACCAACCACATGGTTCTTAGTTCAGTCAAACTGCGTGGCACCTTGGGCAAGTGTCTTCTACTATAACCTCGGGCCGACCAAAGTCTTGTGAGTGGATTTGGTAGACGGAAACTGAAAGAAGCCCGTTGCATATATGTATATATATATATGTGGGGGTGTATGTGTGTGTGTGTGCCTGTGTGTATCTGTGTTTGTCCCCCAACATCGCTTGACAACCGATGCTGCTGTGTTTACGTCCCGTAACTTAGCAGTTCGGCAAAGAGAAGGATAGAATAAGTACTAGGCTTACAAAGAATAAGTCCTGGGGTCGATTTGCGCCCGACTAAAGGCGGTGCTCCGGCATGGCCGCAGTCAAAATGACTGAAACAAGTAAAAGAGTATATATATATTTATATATATATATATATATATATATATATATATATATATATATACAATTGCAGCGTGGAAGGTGTTTATGAGCCATTTAAAATAACACACAAAATCCGTTAGATTCACTTCAACATTTAAATTTAATTTGTCAAAATATTTTCGTCGCTTTGAGACCGCGACCTGTTCACTGACAAGTGAATCTAACGGATTTTGTGTGTTATTTTAAATGGCTCATAAACACCTTCCACGCTGCAATTGTTTTCGTTCCAGCACACGATCTCAGATCAGGTCACTTGCTATGCAAGTACATCTCCGTAATATATATATATATATATATATATATATATATATATCAAAAAATTTAAATAAAATCTTTGACGCTAAATCCATATATATTAAAGTTTAATTACCTATGTATACATTTCTGTATAAGGTCAAATTCAACTCTTAATTCAAAGTAAATTAGCTTACACATCCTCAGGGTAAAAAGTAAACACCAAAGAAAAGATTTATAATCTCTAAGGCTGATCCATATTCAAAATTCCTCCTGAATAATAGTCCGTCTAAGGGAGAAAACCCCAATAATATTATTAATTATAATTTAATATATATAATTTAATATATATGGATCTAGCGTCAAAGCTCGTATTTAAATTTTTTTATATACAACCAAGGAGATCGATTCATAAGGAGTTTACTATAGACCTTTGTGGACGGATATTTGATATTTTGGTAACGATTACATGTTTTATCTTACCAATACATTTGGTAGATATCATTATATGAACATATATATATATATATATATATATATATATATATATATATATATATATATATTTTGATGTTTCCTCGATTTTTTGAAGTGTTTGAAGCCATTGTAGAGATATGTATCATATGTATCACAAAAATCTGGAAAACAAAATAAAAATTGATTATGTGTATGGTTACGTGAATTGTCGCAAAATTATAATCATGTATATCTCAAAAACTAGAGGTGGTGAGTGAAATCAGTACCGAAAATTAGGCTAGAACAACTATTTTTATGTCTGTCTCAATTTCTCTGTGAACCAGTATTATCATTGAATGGAAATCATTAAACAACCAATCAATGTAGCGCTTCATTTGTGATGACGGTGATTTTGTTTCTACCTGTCTGATTCTGTATGAGAAGATCTCTAACCTTAACCCAAACCCTAAAGTCTTCCCGTCGTGTCCATCTTATCCTTTTATAAATCTGGAACTGCATTTTCTAAAGTTTCCATACTCTTATGGTAGTAAATGAAATTTTTCCAGTTGAGAGTAAAACATATTTTGCCGTCGTGAACATTGACGTTCTTGCTTTTGTTGTTTATGCCACTTCAGACTTAATGGACAGAAGTATGGTGAACACTTCAATGACCAAATACGATTCACAGAATCAATCTCCCGCGTATAAATGCCTTGTGTCTCTGCTCATTTCACAGTGACCTATACTCCAGCACACAGGGTGCGGGGTTGCACAAGGAATGGCTCATTGGCCTCAATATTTCATATTTTCATTGTACATACTGATTAATAACGCCAGTTGTTACTATTTCGCCTATTGTCAAGCATGATCCATTCTACGTACAACAAATGGTAACCCAACTGCGACTGTCATTTACTAATTCTTACATATCATGTAGAATGTACATGTGTTGTGGCAGCTTTTCCATCACGAATGTATGGCACATACTACTATTGCGCGAAATCTCAGTTTGTATAATTCCAGTAAACTTTCACATCTGAGAAAGAAAGTTTTTTCCTATCTGATTTAAGAACGTGTAACATTCTGAGATCCAGGCTCGATTACATAGAGATTTTTAATAAGAAAATTTATCTGAGAATGTAAAATCTAATAAATATATTTCAGCGAGCAAAGTCAAATTTATACGGTTGTTGTTACAAGCTAACATTAAAGTTCTGTGATAAAACTATGATTTTTTTTTTTCTCTTTCACTGATAAGATGTAAATTAATTCAAGGATTGATAATACCGTATTGAAAAATATGTAATACATTAGCAAATATTCTGTATCCACAAACCGTTTTTTTTTTCTGTAATAAACAGATAAAACAGATATACTTCAGGACACAAGGTTAGTAAGATAAAGAAAATTCCCATGGAAGTTAAGTTACATATTTACATATTCTGGAGAGCTAGCTACACTGGAGCACAATCAAATTTCATTATCAGAAACAATGGAACACCTACACTTGTCCACACCCATTCGTTCATTCAAATCTGTACAAAAAGATTCTGCTTTGCGAATTTCTAAATATGGAAGTACGTAGTTCAAATTCTATTTCTCTCATGACTTCTGTGTATCATTCATAAACAAGGGTTTCAATTTCTAATCTAAACAGTTTCATTTTACTACTAGGATAATTACGCTCGAAAACATACCTTCTGTTTCTGTTTATGTCATCTTCACGATATATATATATATATATATATATATATATATATAATTCAAATTACGATAAACGTAAACAAACAAACGAAGTTTCCTTTAGAAGTGTTGAGATGTCTTAGGCAGTTAAAGAAGTGATTTTCAATTCTCAAACGCAGGATAATGCTAATAATATAGCCTGAACAGTATGAGCTACCTCTATTTTGCAGAAAAAAGTGTTGGCAGCCGGCTATGAGACTCGAACTCACACCTGCGTGAATACGCGTCGCGGTGCTCTAAGCCATTAAGCTAAACCGCCCTCATTTATACAAACCTATTTTGGTAGGCGTAAACTGAAAGAAAACTATCGTGTGTGTCCATATATGTATATATATGAGAACGCATAAACTCTTCGTAAGCGCTTCTGCTGTTTGTATCTTTTTGTCTTGACATGGAGGAGAGTTGTAAATGAGGGTCACTGTCCAACAAGCGATGTTCTTATTCATCATCAATAATCTACTGAAAATATGTCTGCTCGTGGGGGAGTATGTGAGTTTTGTTTAGAAGCAAGTGAACCTTGAAATTGGCCTGACAGTGAAAGAAGCATTTAAGTTACTGCTCGAGGTCCTAGAAATAAGACATAGTTGATGATAGTAAACACATCTGACAGCAGGATATCTTCGTCCGACCCAAGCGAGCATGGAAAACTAGACGTTAAAACAATGATGATGGAGATGATGATGATGATGATGATGATGATGATGATGATGATGATGATGATGATGATGATGATGATGATGAGGAGGAGGAGGAGGAGGAGGAGGAGGAGGAGGATGGTGATATTATGCTGCTGTTGATGATGATGATGATACCACGTTGATGTAAGAAGAAGCTTAGTCTTCACTCGCAAGCAAGTATGACGTGGTACCTTGTACCTCAGTTGGTTAAAGCAGACATTCACGCTCTCACCCCACCCACTCACACTTTACCTAGCAGAGCATGGAGGATGTGGCTGCTGGAAAGAGGGGCGACTGGTATTCATTATTAGATAAGTAGATTGACGCAGTATGAAAGGAGATACCTTGCTCAAGGTGACAAAACGCCGCCCTGTACAAAAATTAAACCTACGATCTCATGATTCTGAGCCCAGCACATTAACCATTAGCGGCGGACCTTTCTTTTTTTACGACATCTAAGTAACTACTGAATATTCGGAAGATGTTGATATTTGAGAAAGAAGCTTGAATTAATAATCTGAAACAAAAACAGCTCCATATATAGGATTTTACTAAAACCAACAACAACGATTTAAATATCTAAAACGGGAAACTATTTACATACAAGATAAACCACATGACCTTATGAAGACACATTTGTATGGTTGGGCTGCAAATGTCAGGATTAGATTACGCCTGGCATTTAGATATCTGCAAATAAATTCCTTATCGTTTGAAGGAAATGTAAGCGCTGAAGAAGCAATGTAGACTGGAGAACGAAGGGTATTTAAAAGCTCTGACATTTTGCATTTTTTTTTTGTTAATTTATGAGATATTGTATAGAAATATTAATCGGGAATTATGTTTCTGTGTATAATACTTGGTATGACTGGCTCTAAAAGAATGAAAGCTTAATACGTGTTTAGACTTTATATGTTTTCACAGAAAATTCAGTTGCGCACAGTGACGGGCCAGTTTCATTTCAGATGAGAAGCCTCTACGCGGATAAAACTGATCATTTGATGTCAAGAGATGGTCTTCCAGTTATGTTTATTTTTACCTCTTATACGCTGTTACTTGTTTCAGTCATTTTGATTGCGGCCACGCTGGGACACCGCCTCGAAAGGCTTTTAGTCGAACAAGTCGCTCCCACGACTTTTTATTGTGTTTTTTTTTTTAAGCTTAGCACTTATTTTATCGCTCTCTTTGGCCAAACCGCTAGTTACGGGGACGCGAACATACCAACACCGGTTGTCAAATGGTGGTAGGAGACAAACACAAACACAAACACAGCCACACACACATAATCACAAATACACACACACGCACACACGCACACACGCACACATGTATGTATTTGTAAGGTCAAATCGCAAACATTCCTCTCTTCTTGTTTTCGATTTGACCTTACAAGTGCATTCACTACTTGTAAGTCACTTTAAATAAAACCCTTGATTCAATAGCACTGTGTACAAACTCTATACTTGGAATGACCAATTTTTAATACTATTGGATTTTACTCGCAAAGTATTTGAATCTTATATGTATACCATTCTGCCTAAATAATGGATCTACAGATGCAATATCCCTGCATATCTCACATCTATTTTCATTCCTCCACTTCACTCTCTATTTCGTATCTTATACAAATTAACTATTGCTTAACCATTTTCTCCGAGTAAGGGATATATATATATATATATAAAACCCTGGAAACAGGTGTAAGACCTTCTATTTATAAATGTCCTAAGATCTTCACAGCCTTGGTTTTTTTATCTCATTCTGAAAAAGAATTATATATATATATATATAATTGAAAAAAACTGGATTCAACAAGAAGGAATACGATGGACATTTATTTTCAATCACTACAATTGTTTCTACGCAACGTAGCTCTCCTGGCGTGCAACCGTTTTCCTGCATTATGAGATCAATTTGTGTCTCCCTAAGTTCAAATGCTCAGCTTCAAGAGCAACCTCTCTGTCTGTCGTGGCCTGAAGTTAGTAGTGGTCACTGAGTTTATGAAGGAATACTGTTACTGAAGGACCGTTATATATATATATATATATATATATATATATATATATATATATATATATGGCGAAGGCAGAGGGTGTATGTGTATGTGCGTATATCTATGTATCTTTTGTTTCCTTTCGGTATTTGGTATGCAAGATTGTTGGTGTGAAATCATGTGCTGAATCGTATTTCGTTATATTTTGGGTGGGTCATCATTTCAATAATAAACAGAAGCACTGGTGCTATTTTATATTGTATTATTCGTTCATTTCTTAACTATTTAAACATTTAACTAATCGAATTAGCCGTATAATTAATTCCACAATCGATTATATAAGTGATTAAATTATTAAATAATTAACGAATACTAAGCTAGTGAAATAGAACCAGTGATTGTGTTGTGCGGATCATTGGCTTAATGGCAGTCCCCAGGTACACATATTTTCTGTTATTTTACAGAATTCACTAAAGATTTTCTACTTTCACGACTTGATAGGTAATTCTACTTAAACAAAATATCTTAGATCACTAAACGTTAGTATAAATATTGATTTAAAATGTTTGCTCAAGGCCAGCAATTTTAGGGGAGGCTGCAAATCGATTGCAACGATCCCATAATTCAACTGATAATTATTTTATCGACTTTGAGAGGATAAAGGTCAAATTCGACCTTGGAAGAGTTTCAACGTATAACGTAGCATCAGACGAAATGCCGCTAAGCATTTTTCCAGGGATGCCAGTTCTCTCGGCAGTATAAATATAAGAGTATATCTTTTTGTGAAATCCCAATACTTATCACAAAATTACTTCATAAATTTCAAAATAATTTCTCCACTATATGTGACGTCAAACATTTAGAGCTAGTCTAGTCAAAGAACATCATTCGTTCCATGTTACTTACAACACATCTACACAGAAAACACAGACACATAATCGTACAAACCCACGACTAGATGCAATCATAAAAGTGTAAATATATATAGCAAAATAAATTAGCGAAATTATAATACGTATTAAAAAGGAAATTACCGAAATGATATATAATGGACTATAATAAATCGGAAAAGTTTAAAAGTAAAGACCTCTATACAATATACATTTACCAACATACTCATAACTATCAATGCAAAAACAATTTGTCTTCTCGGAAATGTAGATTTCTAGTTTCCTAATCTTGGATTCTAGAATTTTCTCATGTATATTCATGTCTATACATGTATATTGATGCATATAAATCCAAATATTGATGTATATATTCCTGCACATATAAATATAAATATAAATGTGTTTGTGCATGTTCGTATGTACGTGAATGTACATGTGTGTGTGAGTGTGTGTGTGGGTGTGGGTGTGTGAGTGTGTGTGTGTGTGAGTGTGTGTGTGTGAGTGTGTGTGTGTGTGTGTGTATGTGTGTGTGTGTGTGTGTGTGTGTGTGTGTGTCTATAGACAAACATAGAATCATGCATGAAGGTATGAATATATGCATAGGCGCAGGAGTGGCTTTATAGTAAGAAGCTTGCTTCCCAACCAAATGGTTCCGGGTTCAGTTCTAGTGCGTGGCAACTTGGGCACGTGTCTGTAGCCTAGGGAAGACCAAAGCCCTGTCAGTGCATGTAGTAGATATAAACTGAAAGAAGCTCGTTTTATATATATATATATATATATATATATATATATATATATATATATATATATAGATATATATATATATATATATACTTTATTTAAAAGCAGCAGAAATATAACAAAAAACTGTTACTCGGAGTTTTAGATTCCGGTTCATCGGACAGACTTGTTTCTATATATATGTATATATATATATATGTTTATATATATGTATGATCCAGCATAGTTTGCTTTCTTTCTCAATTAAGACTATGTCCGTCTTCCTATTCTGTATCTCATGATCGCACTGAATTATGAAATCCCATAGGATCTTTGCATTTCTGTTTTCGTCGGTGCCTTCAGGTTTGTGGTCGTACCAGTTTTTTGCTCTGTCAACTCCATACATGTTGCAAAGTGTCTAATGGACAAGCATGGCTATATTGTCGTGGCGTCTCTTATATTCCTTCTGGGCTAGTGGCGCATACATTGGCTTGGAATATGCCATACGGTTTCACTGTTTTGCCCACAGAGTTTGCACTTTTCACTTTCTGCTGTCTTGTCTATTCTGTATTTTATGTAGTTTGTTCTTAATGCTGGCTCTTGGGCAACACAAATTAGAGCCCCCGTTTCCGATTTTAAATCACTTTTAGTCATCCACAGCCATTTTTTTTCTCTGCCTGTCTTATCTTCAACATCTCTATGAAATCGATCATGTATTCTTTTCTTCACACACCTATTTTCACTTTCATTCGTTTTCAATTTCTTGTATAGTGCTTTATATTCGCAAGCTTTCATCCTACACAAGCCTGACCTTCTAGTAATAGCGGTTCTGTAACATTTTTTACATACCATGCTATGTTGCTTTCTTCTTCTCTAACGCTGTGTTCGCATCCAATACGTCCTCTTCCCCCTCTTTTCTTGGTACATACAGTCTGTCTGTGTCACTTTTTGGGTGGTGTGTCACATATCTAGTTAGCAACTTACTTGTCTTTCTGTCTAAGCCGTTATTATTTTTATTGTTATTATTATTATTATCATTATTATTATTATCATTATTATTATTACTAGTATTGTTATTATTCAGGTCATTGCTTGGAATTGAACTCCGAACGCGCTCTTGACCACTGCGCCATATGCTTGTGGGCAATTATGGAGTGAATTTTAGGGCTTATAAATCTAATATTTTCCTGTTCTTCCTTAATACCGGTTCCCATATGCTATTCACATCTGCACTCGATCTGCTTAGGGAGTTGTTGTGTCCTAGCATATATGCTGCTTCTTTAAGTTTTCGTATTTACCAGTGGTGTTCTCTGTCTATCATTTTAACTTCATTCCACACGTACACCTATATATATATATATATATATATATATATGTATATATATATCGTTTTGGGACTTGGTTTTGGGATTGAGAGTCAAGACTGTTGAAAATGTTGCAAGATGCAACGAAGATTTTTAAGGAAAATAAAAATAAGGAATAAGTGAAAGTTTACCGGTGAGTGTGTTAAATCATAAGGCACAAAAAAGAAAATGACTCTCCCCAGACACAACAGAATATATATATATATGCATATATATATATATATATGTATATATATATATATACAGGGGAGTGTAACTTCCAAGCAACAACTCGTCGAAGCATGTAAAGTTCGAGTTTTTTCTGTATAACTTTGTCGATGATCAGTGAAACAGGGGAGACGCTTCTAGACCTCTCAGGATGTTTTAAAAACCGTACATTATTAACTCATTCCATTACATCAACACTCCATAGTACATTAGATGTAATCGAAACTAAGATGTCTTTATAATTTCCCGGCAACTATGTATATTGTAATCTACAAATTCTCTTGGATTCTATGAATCAAATATACTATTGAATCGTCTAACATGAAAAATATGAGAATATTAATTCAATTTGATCTAATTGGTTACTTGCTCTCTAGGGTGTGGATAAATTCTTCATAAATGCGGTGTTCTCTGTGCTAAAATTGCTGTTTATATTAGCTTAGTATGTGTTGTTTTTGAAATATTACCAACTTTTATTTGGTTCCAACCCTCTGTGTATATATATATATATATATATATATATATATATATATATATATATATATATATATATATATATATATATATATATATATATGTATATTGTGTGTGATGTGTGTGTGCGCGCACATGTATATATATATATATATATATATATATATATATATATATATATATATATATATATATATATATATATATATATATATATATATATATATATATACACGCTGCGATGGTTACATTTTCTCCATTTTATGTTTTTTATTTCGCGTATGCCCATTAATAGTTGTTGATTTTGTCGACTACTCAGTAAGGTAGGGCACCGTCTGTGAGAAAAATAGCACCATGACGCAATTCACCCTGCCAGGAATTTGGAAACTACATTCTATATTGCTTGGCATTTGCGTCGGAAGCTCCAATAGGAACACACAAGAGTGCTAGGGTGTCGATTTTAGGACACGCAAAGTATTCGGAGAGTTGCATGAGTCTAATAAGCATTATGAAGGTACGGCAGCTCGGAAAGCTCACTCTGATCTTTCTCATAAGAAAACAATCTTAAATTTGTTGGTGGGATCCAGGCCATGATTGACCCTGATCCCTCCAAGTCAATCAGGCCCATCTCTAGGAACATGGGAGTGTTTGGGTTTCTCATCAGACAGGTAATGTATGAAGATATTCGGTATTCCTCATACAAGATGAGAAATAGCCAATTGTTATCCCAAGCTATCAAGGACAAGACGAAAAATCGTACCACGAAGATTTTGAACAAATTCAAGCATTCTCTCCAACCAAACATGCTTTGATTTGTCTCAGACGAGAAAAATTTCTGCCAGGATCAGATGGCGAACACACAACTGTTGGCTTACCGTGTCCCCAAATATTTTACCGTGAGTGATAAAAATAAAACATCC
The DNA here is from genome assembly GCF_046866305.1 of Octopus bimaculoides. Taxonomy (NCBI): domain Eukaryota; kingdom Metazoa; phylum Mollusca; class Cephalopoda; order Octopoda; family Octopodidae; genus Octopus; species Octopus bimaculoides. The sequence continues at coordinate 11,547,174 of NC_142928.1, read as the reverse complement.
AGTCCACATCATGTTATTTAGATTTATATTGATCACTAGTGATACCGAACTTATGCCACCGTTTATCTTCCCACACGGCCTCAGATTCAACACACAGACCTGCACCAGTTACCCGGAGGAGGTAGTGCTGCCTTGGGTCAAGTGGGTGGCTGCTGGAAGCCCCTATATCTGGCAATAGGACTCTGCACCATGCCACACAAGCAGGAGAAGCCATCGTGGCTGTCAGACAATTTCTGCGACCACATCACCCCTAACATCTGGTCACCTAACTCCCAGACCACAACCCTCTTGATTATTATGTGTGGGGCGCAGTTGAGCGAGAGGCCAGCAAAACTCCTTGTAACACCAAAGATGAACTGAAGGCAAAGATTATGGCAGTATTCAACAACTTAAACAAGGAAACCGTCCAGAAGATAATTTTATGTAATTTTGGTAAAATATATCTGTTAAAATGAGATGTCATTGTTATTTTCATTTTTGTGTAATGTAAACGACAATTTATTTGGAAAATGAAGAAGGTGAAGATAGTGCCAATTATTGATGGGTCCTTGAGAACGGTATCAGAAGGCATCAAGGGGAATATAAAGGAAATTGGAATAGAGTCTCCAGTAGAACTGTTACAAAAGGTTTGCCTCCTTTGCACGGTCAGAATAATCAGGAAAGTATTAGATAGCTAAAAAGTACGCATAGCATGGTACCGTAGGCTGCAGGTAGTAAGCCAGCTACGCAAGCAAGACTCCAGGAGCTTCAACTAAACCTGTGATAAAGAGAAAACGATAATAATGATGATAGTGTTGATGATGATGATGATGATGCTGATGATGATGGTGGTGAGTATAACGATGATGATTTCTTTATATTCCATGCGTGCATGTGTTGAGTGGGACATTATAGGGACAGTTTATTATTTGTGTGGGAGCATACATGAAAATGAGGGGGGCGAAAGAAGTGAGAAATGAGATAATATACATAGATAATATCATACACATTCACTGCTTTCAACACATCAGTGACGCAATTCTTCTGTTACTGGAGAATTTCCAACTGGGCCCAATCCAAGAATCCCTGAAATACATAATCGCTGTGATCACCGAAGTTACAAACCCTAGTCCAGCGTTCGTTCTTCCGTGTATACCTTATGTGTGTGTGCTTAGGCATAAAGGTTCACATATTTTTACTAACACATTAATTTACATTACGATTTCCCACCATCTCGTATTGAAATAGAAATATTGGTGTAAAATAGGTGGACTTATTGAACATAGAGAAATGTTATGTCCGCACCCAGCAATAAGAAGACCTTTTGCAGTGGGTTTCCAGATAGTCTCTCCAGATAGTCCCCAACTACTAGTTTTTATTCTCAAGGCATTTGTTGAACCGACGGTGTAGTAAAATATTCTTGTCTGTAGTACATTTCCTAAATACTTTCTTACGTGGGGGACTTCGTAACCAATGAATCTATAAATGTGCCCAAAAGATAAAACTCGTTCTATTCCATGAATTAGAATATATCATTAAATACATTCAATCTTGATTAAATTTTACCTCCCCCTGTAAACTATCTTCCATATTTCTATTATGTTTTTAATTTGAAATCGCATTCAAAGCCCAATTAATTAAATTTGTTAAATAATTACTGGTAACTTTGACGTGCGGCCATAGTATATACTACAGGGATATTCTCCACTGAACCCAGGCAAGTTAATTAAAATTGCATATTCTACCAGCATCAGAGGAAGTAAGCCAATGCCAAATGCAGGCCTGACTGAAGCTCAGGTTTAATACATGCCACTAAATATAAGTAAGATATTTTCTCAGGCGATCTATCAATTCTTCCTGGAAACAACTGCATCAGAATAATGAATCAGAAAATGTGTATTTCCCCCCAAGAAAAATCAATGCTTCAAATCTCACTAGTTTTATTTACATCACAAAATAGGTGTATCCTTGCTTGCTCGATTTGCTAGAAATAGTTGCGCAATCTCCATTAATTAAAACTCCATGAAATTATACATTGAAAGATACATTAGATAAAACAATGCTACATATATATATATATATATATATATATATATATATATATATATATATATATATATATATATATATATATATATATATATATATATATAGTAGTTGTATGCTGTCAACTTAATGTGACAGTCCCATGAAGGGAATAATACTACTGCTATTTAGCCCTAGGAAGCAGCACCGCTTCCTGTCGGCCTTGAATCATTTCTTGTGTCCTTATGTTTACAAGGGGGAAACAATCACCTCCACCCAGCTAAGCCTGCATCCAGAGACATGTTTCTGAGTCTTTTCTCGTCATTACTCTGGAGTAGCAATGGCCTGCTAGTTGGAGATGCCTGTCAAGCTCTTGTTAACATATAATAATTCTAGTGAAACACATTCACTGATTTCAAAAATAGAAATAATACATTTCTAAATCTCTCAGATAGATTTATGCAGTAGTGATACGATGAAGTAGTTGTATGCTGTCAACGTAATGTGACACAGGCAATGTAAACATTATTAAATGTTTACAAGAGCTTGACATGCACCTCCAGCTAGCAGGCCATTGCTACTCCAAACTGATGACGAGCAAAGACTCAGAAACATGTCTCTGGATGCAGGCTTAGCTGGGTGGAGGTGCTTGTCTCCCCCTTGTAAACATAAGGACACAGGAAATGTGTCAAGACCGACAGGAAGTGGTGCTGCTTCCTAGGGCTAAATAGCAGTAGTATTATTCCCTTGATGGGACTGTCACATTAAGTTGACAGCATACAACTACTTTATCGCATCACTAATGCATAAATCTCTGAGGTATTTGACCACTACACATATTTTCTTCTCTCCTTGTTTCTCTCCTTATTTCTTTCTGTGTTCCTTTCTGTTGAAGAGCGCAGACCCGAAACGTTAAAGACTTTCTCTATTCCCGAGCGTTATACTAATACATCCATTTGTTGTTTACACCACCAGTCTTCGTCTGTTGTTTTTTCGTGAATTCTCCTATATATATATATTTACATATATATATATGTGTGTGTGTGTGTGTGTGTGTCTGTGTGTGTGTGTGTGTGTGTGTGTGTATGTATGTATATATTTATATATATATATATATATATATATATATATATATATATATATGAAGAGGAGGTAGTATTCCCTAGAGTACCTTTGATCAATGGTTGGACGTATTAAGGCTAATATGGCTTAAAAAATAACCGGCAAAATATACCTAATATAACATTTTTAACGTCCGTGATTCCCTTTGTAGCTGAAGCTTCTACAAACAACGAAGATAATCAATTGTTTTTACATAATACTTGTCGTGATGAGAATCCTAAATTTGAAATTAAGGAAGTGGGAAAATACATAGGACAATTTTTGCCTGTGCTTATTACGAAGATCTTAAAATTTCCAGTCGGTGGTAATTATGTTTACCACTTGAGACATGTTTAAAACATTATATTTTTAAAATAAATATATACATATCCTTGTTCTTTGTTTTCCCCATTCTTTTACATAAAATAAATATTTTGCATTAATATCTCAGGTTAATATTTAACCATAATACATGACTTCATCGTATCAGTTTAAACAGTATTTTTAACACTCTGCAAGCAAACATTATCTCATGCGATGTTAATTAATTCAACTTCTATATTTTCCAAACAGAAAGTAATAGGAAAACTCTCATGCTAAACTTGATATTTATCGAACTTCTAGACAGCCTCAACTAGCTTCAAGATATTAGATTAGACGAAAAGCTGATAACATGTAGCAAATAATATCAAGATACGTTTTCAGAAAAATGCAAAATTTTGAAGACTTACATAGACTTTTATCATACTCGGGTTGTTTCTTTCAAACATTAGTGAGAATTTTTGTTTAAATTTCATGCTAACACCTCCAGGTTTTCTTTCATTTTTCAATGGATTTAAAACGGATATAAATATGGAATGTTTGCAGTAGTAGCAAGATACATAAAATGTTATAAACGTTAACAAAACAAAATCTGTCATAAAACATCAGTGCAGTTTCAACATAATATAGATATCTGTCTATATCTATAATTCATATACACTGTATGCTGCAACAGGTTTAGAGATTTTTCTTTAAATCCTTCTCTTTCGTATCTTTATAAAGTTTTCAACTGCATGTATTTTCCATGACAACCATGCATGTCAGCTCGAGGCGATAACATTCTCTTTAAAAGGGAAAAAATGTTGGCTTAAGATGTAAAATATTCAGATTGTCAACAAAGATTGTTTCCTTAGGGATCTTTGATTTCTATGGATTATCATGTTACATGTTTTTCATTAACATATTTATTTCGTTATCTTTTTTTCTTTTGAATCTGTAAATTTAAAAAGCGTTTTCGTTTTTGCTTTTTTCCTTAATGAAAGTCCTAATATAACTCAATTTTTGCATTAAATACACCCTTTGGCATTACAAAAATATTTCCCTCGAAATCGACGGAATCAAATCGGAAGATAAATTGATTATTCAAACGTAATATATGATATAAACTATCGATTTTCAGTTGTAAGAAATATTTCTTGTCTCCTAATATATATTCCTCGGACTAAAACGTAACCTCTTCAAGTGAAATACCGGAGTGAAATACCTTGGAAGGATTTCAAAAAAGATGCCAATAATTGTAGCCATTCCTGCTAAACTGCTTTTTGTTTTTTTTTTTGCTTTAAGTACCAGCATGTACTTAATATCTTCCTGTTTTATATGCCAAGTTCGTTTCCAAAACAGTATCATCTAAATGCAATCTCGTATGCCTTCAACGTGTATGTTATAATTTGGCAAATTATCGTTTTCCGTGCAGTTACTTTCAGAAGAGGGAAATGTATATCTTCACGCAATTAATTCAGAAAATGGTGTACGACTGAATAAATTTCAAAGTGTAGGAGACGTTCAAGTCGAAAAAGAAACTCTGAAACGCTCTTCTAATTCTGTTAAGTAGAAATCAATACATATTTGACTTCTTATTAAAATGGATCTCCAATTATTTCTCTGGGTAATGATTTCCAACTATACTATACGTCTTCTTATTTCGTGGGAAGAAGAATTGAAGGGTGAATAGACATCATTATTTGACTTGTACATCGCTTATTAATTTCCGGGATAAGATAGGCAATCTTCACTATTATGGGATTGGCAATCAGAGTATTCAGGGAGTATACCTAGTTATAGGACGATATTGCTTTGTCTTTTTATGTTATCAAATTGCAAAAGAGAAAAATAATATTAAATAATATCATTCTTCATCTTTTAAATGAAAACAAGCTTTGAACAAATACCATAATGTATAGTTACCGGCACTTCAATGATTTTATCAATCCGATGCTGTGGTTATTTTCATAACAGCTATAATGAAAGACTACAATAATATTTTTCAATGAAAACATCAGCAAAATATAAAACAAAGTGTCGAGCAAAGAGTGGCGAGGGCCTACGTCTCAGACGACTGCCTGAAAAGGAAGATCTAGAATCCATTTGTTAGTAAACATTCCTCACTAAACTGAAACTCGAAATATAAAAGACATTTTTAATACTTAAAAACGTACTTTACAATATCAGCATAAATTGGAAGAGAGGTGATGCATAAAGAGAAAAAAACATCGAAGACTGTTAATTCGATACATCAGCGTGTCAGCCATTTATCGAATTCTGTTGTAACTGAATTGAGAAAATTTTTATAACGCAACTAAAAAAACTACTTAGTAATTCCTAATTCTTGGTAAGCTGTGGTGTGGAGTGTAGCAAACGTAAGATGTCTGATGGAAAACCTATCGTATAAGTCTGATACACAAGCGGATTGTAATACCCCTCAGAATTAATAGTGAAATTAATATACGATTGGATCTTTCGTCTGTCACTACGTTCTGAGTTCAAAGTTCGCCGAGGTCGACTTTACCATTCATCCTTTCGAGGTCGATAAATTAAGTACTAGTTCCGGAGTGGAGTCGATCTAATCGACTGCCACCCCCCCAAAAAAAAAAATTGGGGGCCTTCTGCCTAGAGTAGAAAAGCATATTCGAATGAATCGTTCAGAGTTTACACCAGTATATTTGTCGGTGATAGGTTCTTTACTAGTTCTTAAATTCCTAAATGAAATTGTTTCATATATGTTGTTAATGTTCCTGCGAAATGCAATATACGTACAAATTTTCGCTTTTCTGTTAAATTTGGTTGAAATTTTCATACCTTCATAACCAGGAAGACAAAATAACGATATTGCATTTAGTTTGCAAGAATCATGATGTGATTTGTATTGAGTCATAATTTATTGCATCTCGAAAGGGTCATTGTGTCAATACTAAACGCACGCACTGGTTTTGTTTCACATCTTTATTTGGGATCTGTAAATTTGTTAATTATTTAATCACGGAACTGAAGCACGCGCCCAGTTTTAACCTGGATATATTGATCCAAATTAGTTGACAATGAAGTATAATGTTATGTGCCATTACTGGAAGTTTAAAGTTATTTTCTAGACCTTCCACATAGTATAGCTCATTATTGTTCAACAGTTTATAAGAAAAGCTAGACATTTCCATTTAGTTCAGTCGATATTTCAGTCGGATGAAGAGGATTTAGTATAAATAAATAATACTGAAGCTATTATTACATGAAGATTTAGATTGTAGTTATAAAGTAACGAACAAAATATGATGGAAAATATGTGTATTTATTCTAAGAGGCAAGTCTTGTGAGAACCAGCATACAAATGTCACCACCTACTCAGATTGTTATTTGTTCCATTCAATTCTATTGTTTTGAAAGTTGCGGGAAATTCATATTTTCAATTATCAATGCACAATACAATTTTCTACGGAACTAGATATAACCGAATGTCGAAAAGTATCATTCGCAGTCCATTGAAAATAGAAAGCACTTTAGACTAATTTACCTTAAGAGAAAACCACGGAAAACAATGAAACGAATCCAATTATAGATATTGCATATAAAATCGTTGAAGCTAAGTATGTTCAATGATATACGAGATATATAATGAACAAATAATATATACAGTGATGACAGGGGATATCGATCTCTCTATATATGTATATATACGTATCCTAATTAGTACCATGTGTTTTAATATCTGTGTATGAGGGGGCACGGGTGTATGTTGTTTCAGATTTTAGCACTGTGGCGTACAAATTTGGATAATTTCTTGTATCCATTCAATCTTTAGGTGAAAGCGCGTGTGCGAGTGTTCATGGTGTTTCATTCATGATCGCAACAACTTGGTTTCGATTCCAAAACAGGTTGGTGGGTTGTGTTCTTGAGGAATAACATTCTGTTTAACGTTGTTGCAGTCAACTTAGCTGCAAATGAGGAAACCTACGACGGACGGACTAATGTCACGTTCAGAGATAATGTTTTGTCTTCGGTCAATTATCTCTAAAGAAATCCAGGTAACTGACTCTATAAGGTCTAGGACTCGCGACAGTAATGTCCAGCATTCAGTCTTCGCACTCGCTTATACGAGGGTGAGTCACTGAAGTAATGTTTGCCACTAGAACCCTCTCTCATGTGGCCGAAGAAATAATAGTCCAGTGACAATGATAGTCCAGTGACGAAGAAGTGAAAACTGTAGTGAAGAAGTGGCTCAAAGAACAGTCAACAGAATTTTACGGGGCAGGGATACATGCTCTCATTCGAAGGTGGAAGATTGCTATTGAGAGAAACGGTGACTATGTTGAGAAGTAGGGATGTGATCCACAGAGGACCAGCTTCATTTTGATGTATGATACATGTTCTTGTGTTGGTAATTATACCTGTCCTAAACAAAATAGTATTACTTTTTGACTCCCCCTTGTACATATAAACATTTATACACACACGCACACACACATACATATATATATATATATATATATATATATATATATATATATATAAACCGATAGAGAGGGGCTGGGGCTGAAAGAGCTTTTATGTCTACAAACTCTATATATGCCTACTTATTATAGCATGTGGAGAAGTATTAATTCGTTCCTGCTGCTTTTCATATGTGAAGTACACACTATTTTATTTTATTACATGCTCCAGAACTTTAGGTGAAATGCCCATGCTCTTCGCAGGCCCAGATGCGCAATGAAGTTGGTATCGATAAATTTCCATTTAAAGTGTTTCATGTCGAGGCCTGCAAGTAATCCATATGACTTATGAGAATTCAAGAGAATCGGCATCGTGATGAGGAAGGACTAGGCATAAATGTTAATTTAGTGGCTGGAGTATTTGATACAAAATGAAAGATATGGGGAAAAGAATCGGGTGGTACATGATTTTATGGAGATTGTACACGATTAGTCAGATGCGAAGATTGAAGAATATTGCTATCTCCAAATGGAAGCTGAGAGGTTATCTAACTATGGTTGTTGTGCTTTTAATTGGCTGGACACAGTCACGTTACTTCCTTAATTATATTATGTTAGAGTTAAACTTTTGATGGTAAGAAGAGGGATAAGGGAAAAAGAAGAAGGAGAAAAAGCAGAACTATAATAATAACAGGAATGGCAAGTCGACCATAACAAGTAAGATACATTATATCTCTAGGGATCTTTTATTTTTCTTATCTCAAATTGTGCTTGAAACAACGAGACGCGATAAAACTGTACAATCCAACCACTTATGCACCATTTGCAATCTTAATTTGCAATATATGAAAACTAAAGAAACCAGCTCCGACATTTGACAACATGAACTTCCAAAGCAGGCTGGGAAGCAGTTAAATATTCATTTATTGACTGTCCTTTTAATGGCCCTTTCTTTGCATACATGGTCATCGATATGTACAAAACACGTTAGCAAAAATATATGTAGGCTTCCATGTACATAAACAAACTCTTATCGGGGTAAACCTTGTATTTCTATATCTCAGGGTGAAGACCCCTTCTTCAGAACATTTGGAAAAAACAATAGCTAGAAAAAGTCGTTGCTCAGATGTGTGCGTGGGTGAAGGAGGTATGGGGGGAAGGAGAAAGGTGACATGCGCAGACTGGTGTTGCTATAGCAACCAGTCTGTATCGTGTAGTTCTTTCCTGTTCTTCATGGCTGATCTCAATTTGTTTATAAGGAGCGATTCCATAATTCTGAGATTGCCCCTGTTGCGTTGGGGTGCCTTCATTGAAATTGTAAAATTCCGATTCTGGCGCATCTTAAGGTGTTTCTTTATTGAAGTGTCTGTGTACATATTCTCTCTCCTTAATCGGATGTGCAGTTTCCTAGTGGTGCTCCCTATGTAGAATGCCCCACATTTACTGCAGGCAACTTCGTATACAACATAGACGCCCGAGTATGCTTTGATGTCGTTGATGAAGCTTTTGATGCAGTTGGTGAGCGTGCACCCCACGGTGCTTTCTATAGTAATTTTACTCGACAGAACTTTCTTCACTGATACACCGGTGTATAGCAAGTGTATGTCATGTCCCTTCCTGCCAATGACATGCTGAAGAGCTGCAGGTGTTCTGTCATCGTCTAAGGAAGCGCTTTTCCGACTTGGTGCTATGGGTTCTCCTTATGTGGTTTACTCACTTTCGTGTTTCATGGATGAAGCCGTTTAGCTGCAGATGGTGGAAAGCCGTCGTGAACTGTTTGGTGTTGGTAGCTTTGTCGGCTGCTTTGCTACATTTGTCTCTTATATGTATGATCTCATTCCGCATGTATGCGGCTTTGGCTCAAGTGGGCAAGGCTGATTCCTAATGTACGAATGGATTCCTACTGGACGCTTTTCTATAAAAAAAATTGAGCAGGTGTAAACATTCCTCTATGATTTTGGTTTGGAAATCCAGCAGAGAGAGGATTTCGAACTCGTCCGGGTGTACGATTTCGAATTTGATATGGCTGTCGAGGTCGTTGAATTTTTTATATATGGCGGTCGCCTCTTCCCGGGAGGAGAGGAGCATCAAGATGTCGTCGACGTACCCTGAGAAGAAGACGCATGGGTGGCAGATGTTGTGCGCCGTACTTTCGAGTTGATCCATGTATGAGATGGCCAACAGGACTGAGAGGTTGAATTCCATCAATAGATCTGAGATTTGTTCATAAGCCTCACCATTGCATTGGAAGTAGGTATTACCTACTACAATCTCTAGTAATTCGCGGAGATCTGAGGCTGTAAGGCTAAGGAGGTGAAGGTCTGTGAAACAGAAGAAGAAGAAGAAGAAGAAGAAGAAGAAGAAGAAGAAGAAGAAGAAGAAGAAGAAGAAGAAGAAGAAGAAGAAGAAGAAGAAGAAATGAGTGGGGAAGAAAGAGTATGAATGGAGAGATGCGATGCGGTGAGTAATGATATCGCCAGCCGAAAGAGCGGGCACGGAATTAGAGAGGGACATAAGGTCCAGGCGTTATTCCTGAGTATTCAAGAATAACCGGTAAGAAAACTCAGTACAGAAATTCGGAAAAGTGCTTCATTAAACTGCCCTACTTCGACGACAGAACAACTTCAGCTCTTCAACATGTCCCCCGCAGGAAGGGACACAACATACAATTGCTCCACGACGCTCCATCCCTGGGGAAAGTTCTGTCGAAGAAAAACATCACAGAGAACACTGTGAGGTGCACACTTACTAAATGCCTCATCAACGGCATCAAAACATGCTCGAGGGCCCATGTAGTATACGCAGGTGACTGCAGTAAATGTGGGACATCCTGCATAGTGTGCACCACTAGGAAACTGCACATCCGAATAAGAAGCATATGCACTCGAACACTTCAATAAAGAAACACCTTAAGAAGTGCAAAACCCAGAATTTCCCAGTTTTCATAAGGGGGACCCAACGCAACAGGGGCAATCTCAGAAATATGGAAGCCCTCCTTATAAACAAATAGAGACCAATCATGAACAACAAGAAGGAACTACACGAAGCAGACTGGTTGCTATAGTAACACCAGTCTGCGCATGTCACCTTTCTCCTTCCCCCACTCACAAATGAGCAACGATTTTTCCCAACTACTGCTTTTTCTAAATGTCCTGAAGAAGGGGGTCTTCACCCCCAAAATAATAGAAATGCAAAGCAAAATAGCAACTTTGTTCTGTTTTCTTTTCCTTTAGAAGTTTACTTTGTACTTTCTCGCATTGCTCCGGGCTTATACAGCAAGTTTCTATAAAATATAATATATTATATAATATAATATAAATATGTACACACATGAATATATACATACACCCAAACACACTGATGGATGGATGGATGGATGGATGGATGGATGGATGGATGGATCTATACATGTGCAAACCAATTATTTAATCTTGTATCCCGGAGAGATCTGCAGATCAAAAAAAGAGAAATTGATGGGTGACTTTATGTGTCTTTTATCTGATTATAAATCAGATAATAAGAATGTCCAATAACTGATTACTACACATTAATTTCTTACATGCTTTTGAATGTCCTCTCGAATTCTGAACGCAGTTAGTTTTAAAACATATATCGATCGACCTGTTATAAACAACAACGCTGTGTATGCTATGCTGTCTAATAAAATGTTTGTTTGATATATAAAAATATGATATACTGCATCAACAACCACAGTGATAAGGACAACAACAATAATGGTTTCAAATTTTTGCACAAGGCAATTTTAGAGGCAGGGGTTTGTAGATTATATCGTGTACTTCACTGCTACTTTGTTTTATCGACATCGAAAGGATGAAATGTAAAACTGACATCGGTGGAATTTGAACTCAGATCGAAAAGAACTGCCACTTTCGAGAGAAAAATTATTGGTTTCAAATTGTGGCACAAGACCATTAATTTCGGGACAGGGATAAGTCTATGACATCGACCTCAGTGAGTAACTGGAACTTATTTTATCGACAATGAAAGGATAAAAGGCGAAGTCGACCTAAGTGGAATTTGAATTCAGAATATGAAGACGGGCGAAATGCCGCTAAGCATTCTACCCAGCATGCTAACGATTCTACTAGCTCGCCGCCTTTTTTTTGCGAATATTGGTTTCAAATTCTGACACAAAGCTAACGGTATTGGGCAAAAGCTAAAGTGGATAAAATCGACACCAATTCTCAACTGGAACTTATTTTATCAGCCCTGGTATGATGGAAAGCATAGTCGACCACGGAAAAATTTGAACTCACGATGTAAAGATGGACAAATGACCGCTAAGCATGTTCTCCTCCGAGCTAACAATTCTGATCACTCGCCACCATCTTCTCGAGAACGATATTGTTTTCTACTCTAGGAACAAAGCCCGAAATTTGGGGGGGAGGGGGCCAGTCGATTAGATCGATTCGAGTACGCAACTGGTACTTAATTTAACGTCTTCAAAAGGATGAAAGGCAAAGTCAACCTCGGCAAAAATTGAACTCAGAACTAAAGACAGACGAAATAACGCTAAGCATTTCGCCCGGCGTGCTAACGTTTCTGCCAGATCACCGCCTTCAATTCGAGAACAATATTAATAAGAAAAACATCCTGTTCCGATGAATTCATACCAATTTTTTGTAAAATATGTTAGAATATAATGGCTTACAGAATTAGTAGAGTGGTAGAATACTGTACTCTACAAGGCGAACACTTTATGTGCTCGTTTCAATTCTCACAAGGACCTGCTTTGTTTTTTCTATACCCTGAAGTCAATATAATAGTCTGAGTTCCGTTTTTTTCTTGATTATATCTCTCCTCCATAAGCCCTACCCGATGTAATGACTCCATATTCATCTAACAGGGGTTAGTTGATTACATCGTGTACTTCACTAATACTTTGTTTTATCGACATCGAAAGGATGAAATGCAAAACTGACCTCGGTGGAATTTGAACTCAGAACGAAAAGAGAGAGCTTAGAGATTTTTTAAACAAAGGATGGACTACAGTGAAGATATCATTCACCAGCATCCACTCATTTTTCCTTCGTTTCCTCGGCAACATGTTTTCTGAGCGGCTCAATTTCAAAACGCAGCACACTACGCTACACGTACACCCACCCACCCCACACACACACACACATGCTCACATATACTTACGTATCTCTAAAGAATAAGAGAGCTAGACAGAGCAGGGGTGTGAGAAGGCAAAAAAACTGTAATACAACTTTCATTTTCATATTATAATGCTGGTTTTAATCGTTGACCTCTGAGACCATGTTCTGTCGTTGTCCTCAAGCTTGTTTACGGCTATATCGTTTCCAGTAGTTGAATGATTCTTAGTTTATTGACATTTGGGATATAAATAATAATTACAACAAAGTATGGATTTCAATAGAAAACAGTGGCGGACTGAGCCGTTGGTCATTCGGGCACCGCCGGAGGACCTTGAGCTTTGAGTGGCCTGCACTCTACATGGTAACTCCACTAAAACACACATTCAAAGAGGCCCGGTAAACTGTTATGCCCGGGGGCCCTTCATACTCTCAATCCACTCTTGATAGAAAACGTAAAAAAAATAAGTATAAGTGTCGCCAATGCTGCCATAAACTGCTTTTTATGTGACAATGGGTGCATACGTAGACTTACACACACACATAAACATATACTTATATAGCCATGTGTGTGTGTGTCTGAGTGTATGTATTATTTTTTTTTTTTTGTATTCATTTTTTTGGCCCTCGTTCCTCCTTGTTTGTCAGTCTGGTTTTGTTAAGTTTTGGTCGCATTCCCTACAAGTTTCCTTGCTGAATGCCTCCAGAGAGGATGCAATATAGTCGATAATAGCACGAAATTGTACTCGACACTTTGGTCGATATCTGATGAGGAATTGGTGACCTTCTGTGATTGTTCTCCGTTCTTCTGTGCATTCAGGGCATTTAGTATATTCTTCCGTCCGTTTATTTACCTATTTGACTTCTGAAACTATTATTCATGTAACGCAACGCACTACTTACTTTTGACCTATATACGTATGTATTTATGTATGTATGTATGCATGTATGTATGTATGTATGTATGTGGAATGTTGTGAAGGTTATTTCTACAGAAATTATAGCCAACACTGATTTTTTGCTACTATATTTCATATTGCGATGGCAGATGTAAACAAACAATGAGATCAGAGACAAAAATGGGTAATGAGTGTATATGAATATACCAATGTGCATATTAAATGCATCCCTGGAAATGTTAAAGGGTTGGCGATGATATCAAAGTTTTGGATGGTATGATCACTTTAAACTGAATGAAGTGAAGCAAGTCAATACAATATCATCGCCACCCCTTTAACATCCCATAGTTAATCACTAGACTATTCCCAATGTCTTGTTTTCCCAGATATCCGATCTGCTATGTCCTCTAACCTAATTCACAATATGTGACTGCTTTAAATTTAAATTTTACATTTTAATTCTTTAAACTTTTAAACTCGATGTTGATATGTAGTATTCTGCCTTACAATAACCTAATTCATTTACGCTTGATGGCTGCACTCGTTCGCACACCACCTATTTCTTCAATCAATATCCTCTGTATACCCCTAAATTATATGTTTTCTCTATCTCCTTCTGGTCTTTTAGCTTTAGATAGGGATTCCTATATCCCGATGCCACTCCGAACCCACTCTACCCTTAACCGTTTTTTATGACCTCTCTTAATCACCACCGCTCTTACCCTACTATAATAAATTATCTTCTTAAAACCCACTAAAGTCTACCCATGATCGAATCTAACACACTACTTCTCTCGCCAGGCACTGACCTTAGATATATATTACACACTCTCAAGAACTATATTTTTAACGGCTAGCATTGTTTTTTGCCAATTCTCATTTCATGGCTCGACAGACACTTCTCTGTTACATTCCTCTGATTTCTTCGTTTTGTAAAATTACTTTTCTCTTTTGATGATTATGGTCTTTCATAACGATGTAACATTCTGAGTCTTCTATTTAAAGTTACGTAAGATACAGCTGTAATGAGCTGACACTTATCTATCGCATGCATACATACATACATACATACATATATACATACATACATACATACATATATATATATATATATATATATATATATATATATATATATATATATATATACATACATATATATATATATATATATATATATATATATATATATATATATATATATATATATATATATATATATATATATATATATATATATATATATATATGACGAGCTTCAGTAAGTTTTCCTTCTAATGAACTTTGTAGACATGGTGTTGGTTAGCAGCACGAAGCTATAATATGAGACACTTTCGCATAAGGACGTAAAGTGAAATCTAATGCGAAATCATTTCACTGCAAAATGGGCATCTTCTGCCATACACTCATGTATATTATTACATGCAAATTTTTTATGTTTCGTGCGTCCATGGATATATCTATTAATATGTATACATTTAGAGAGAATTGTATTAGATTTCACATTTCCAATTTATTAATATTTAACCAAATATCACTCACTTTACATTAAGATTGGTTATGGGGGAACGCACAGTGCAGTCCATGCAAACACCAAATGCTATCTTATGGCATAACATGCAAATTCATAAACATATAAACTTACTTAGCATAATATTGCAAATAAAATTGACACTTTAATCAAAAAGTTCGAGAGAAAATTATTTGATATAAGAATGTAATGGTGTAATACATTAGTATAATGAAGTACGAAGTAGCTGAAATGTTTAACGACCAAGTCTAAATCGCAGCTGTCTTAACTGCTACAGAGCTGATGTACAAGCAAAATTGGTAACAGTTCGCACGCTATTAACATTAACGTAAAGTAGTCATATTAAATACACTTGTATCAATATTTCGTTATCTGTATGGCCTAATGTTGGTGATAGAATCAGAGGGAAATATAAAGCGGCAAACTGTTTGAAATTTACCAGAGAGGAATTTAACTCATTACATATATGTGGGTTCCAGGGATACACTCTTTCGTATGAAAATTATTCTCTAAGAAACATTTAGCCATTATGTCATACGATTAACATAAAAAAGTCACTCCGACTTTGAATAATTCTTAATTTCATGACATTAAAATTATTTTTTGGCGAAATACATGCTCAGTCCTCGTGCTGTATATATATTACAGTACATGTCATTTAGCATCATATCTCAATTAAATGATGTGTATATACTAAAAAGACATTATTAACTATAGCTTAACTCTATATTCACGTATCGCCCATGAATATTAATTTCTGCCTGAGATATGATGCGTTTCTTATGTTATAACGTCCCTATTCACGGAATAATTTAAATCGGTGAATATTTCTGATATAGTAGGCACAGAATAATTAAAATGTTCATTTGATAACCATCATATCTTGTGTTCAAACTCATTGTGTGGCATCTTGTACAAATGCTATTTTTTCTACAACATCGAGCTGATTCATACCGTCTTAGTGGAACTAGTTAAAAGGAAAGCGTATAGCAGTTGGGTGAATTGTAAATGATAGAGCCTTATCATAACGGCTCTGAGGATTTGAGAATTACGTTAAGCATGCAACTATTTCTGAGATGATGGATCATTTATACGTTAATTCAAGAGCAGGTGATTCGGCTAATCGTATAAATGAATTTTCATCGTCGAAAGACGGAGATCCGCCATCACTGCTCCTTATAGGATTAGTAATGTTTTTTCCACGTATCCCTGTTCAGATTTCTTCCTGGGCCGATCTATTATTTGTTGTCAAATCCTAAGATTTCTTAAGTAATACTATAAAATGACTATGTACGTGCATCTGTGTATTGATGTGTGTCTCTATATGTGTCCTTAGTGTGTGAAGTGTGCGTGTGTGTATATGGTCATGTGCTTCAGTCTTCATTTGCGTATGTATGTATGTATGTATGTATGTATGCATGTATGTGGATGCTTGTCCGTTCGTATTACCTATGTATCTATCTATTTATTTATCTGTTTACTTACATATCCATTTACCTACTTATGTATATATATATATATATATATATATATATATATATATAAAAACAAAAGTAAATGAGTATATGCATATATACGTACAGGTATGTGCATACCGACATCCACCTGTATGTATAGGTGCATATCTGGGTACAGGACATTGCACACAAACGTAGACGAGAACACACGAGCCACATAGAGAACATTCTACTTCTTCAGCTACCCACGTTTTAACACCGGCGTTTCGACGAGCTTCGGGCAGGACGCAACGTTAAAACGGCTCGTCCCATGGATCGCAGATTAAATCTGTATACGCAAATTAAATCTAGCCATGGAGGAATGTAGTGGCGGACGAAAAACAAGACAGGAAAACAAACAGAAGGCTTTACGGCCAGACGAGAAAAATTATGTGTGTATGAACGCGATGAGGCACGGAACCGAGAGAGACAGTGGTAGCGTGTGTTACTTGGCGAAAGCCAAGGAAGGAAAGGATTATTGACCGGAAGCATGTGACCATGCCGGTGTAAAGGGAAGAGAGAGAGAGTGGTAGAGGGAGAAAGAGAGGGAGGAAGTAGAAGAATGGTGAGCAACGAGAGGAAAAGAGAAAGAGAGGAAATACGAGGGGGAAAAGGAGATACGTAGTAGTAACAGAGGAAGAACAAGAGGGGTAAGGCGAGATACGTAGTAGTACAGAGGAAGAACAAGAGGGGTAAGGCGAGATACGTAGTAGTACAGAGGAAGAACGAGGGGGGGGAGAAAGGAAAGAGAAAGAGATAGAGTAGCGTCGGAGGATAAGTTTACGAACTACTTACAATTTTTGTGAGACGCTGCGTTCAATCATGTAAAAACAAAAGTAAATGAGTATATGCATATATACGTACAGGTATGTGCATACCGACATCCACCTGTATGTATAGGTGCATATCTGGGTACAGGACATTGCACACAAACGTAGACGAGAACACAAGAGCCACATAGAGAACATTCTATATATATATATATATTTATTTATTTATTTATTTATTTATTTATGTGTTTCAGCCAAGTGGCTGCGGTCATGCTGGTGCACCACCGTGATTTTCACGTTCCTCGCATGGCTCTTCTCCCCCACCTGACATGGTCCAATCAAGAGTTTTGATGGCACATCTGGTGTATAAGAGAATTTGACATAGCTGCCCTAAACTGCGTCTCATTACGAGCCATTGGTTCGTCTGGTACCGTGGAGAGGAAAGTGTCAAGTTTTGTCTTGAAGACCTCCGTATCCATGTCTTGCATGTCTCTCAAATGTTTTGGCAGGGCATTGAAGAGCTGAGGTCCTCTGAAACCGAGGCTGCTGCAGTATCTCGTTCTTATGTGAGATGCAGTGGACGGTACCTTTGGCACCATGCAGTGGCGACCCGTGCGGGCGTTCCTGTAGTACTTGATGCCAAAGATTGGCACCAGTCCTTCCAGTATTTTCCATATGTATATTATTACATATCTCTCCCGCCTGCGCTCCAGGGAGTAGAGACCTAGTGCCTTCAGTCGCTCCCTGTAGTTCATCTGTTGGACTGTGGCGATCTTTTTTGTATAGTGCCGCTGAATTGCCTCGAGTTCTGCTGTCCGCTTAACACTGTGTGGTGACCACAACTGAGAGCAATAGTCTCGGCGGCTCAGAACAAATGTCTTCCACAGAGTCAACATGACTTTTTGATCCCTTGTACGGAATGTCCTCAGTATCCACCCTGCCAGTTGTCTGCACTTTGCTGTCAACTTGACAATGTGCATGTGAAATGATGCATCACTACACATGTTGATGCCCAGATCTCTTACTGTTTGTGGTTCTGGGATTGCAGTACCTCCAGGCCCTGTGTATGCCAGTTGGGAGGTGCTTGTGGTCTTGTAGCGCAGTACTTGAAATTTTTTTGCATTGAACTGCATATTATTTTGCTCTGCCCACTCATATATTGCATTTAGGTCATTCTGCAGGCTTACAATATCATCAGGATTCTTTATTGCCTGAGATATCTTTGTGTCATCAGCATAGCTAGTGACAGTGGCTCTCCGAGTGACCGTGGGCATGTCCAGAAGGGCCACTATGAACAGTAGTGGCCCCAGAACAGTTCCTTGTGGAACACCGCTCAATATTTGTGTTTCCCTAGATAGTTCTCCATTGGCTGCAACTGTCTGACTTCTACCATTCAGGAAGTCATGCAGCCACTCTCCTAATTTACCAGCTATGTCAAGGTTTCGCAGCTTGTGACACATCAAGCCATGATCAACTTTGTCAAAGGCTTTTGCAAAGTCGAGATATATCACATCAACATTTGAATGGTCAAGTAGCTGCTTCAGGACCCAGTCATAATGCTGCAAGAGCTGCGTGAGGCAGCTTCTACCTGGACGGAAACCATGCTGGGTCTCATTCAGCAAGTCATTTTCTTCTAGGAACGCAATCAATCTCCTTCTGACAATTCGTTCCATGACTTTGCTAATATGTGAAGTCAGAGAGATGGGCCTGTAGTTCCCAGCCTCTGCTCTGCTTCCACCTTTATGGATAGGACATATGGTGCCTTCCTTTAGCTTTTTGGGAAGTTTACCATTTGCAAGGAAACTCTGGAAAAGTATCCGGAGTGGTCCTGCTAGTTCTTGTTTACACGACTTTAAGAGGACAGCTGGGAAACCATCGGGGCCAGTTGCCGAATTTGAGCTCATTTCATTTATGGCAGCTATCACATCTTCCTCTTCAATGTCGATGTAGGTAATGGATGCAGTCTTTTTCTGCTGAGTGCTATTGTCAAAGAAATCAGCTGGGTTCTTTATCTGCATGTGACTCAGAGGAGAAGTGAAGACACTCTTGAATTGTGTACTGAGCATTTCACTTATCCATGTGGGATCTGCAGTCAGTGAGCCATTAGGCAGGAATAGGGGTCCTATCTTATACTGTACCGTAGCAGTCTCCTTTGCAAATCTATAGAAAGCCTTGGGGTTTGTTTTTATGCTTTCTACTGCTCTCTTCTCCTTCTCTGCTCTCTCCTTTTCATGGGAGAGTTTAATTTTGTTTTCTATTTCTAATAGTGTTAGTTTTAATTTAGCCCTTTTCCTATCCTCCAGTTCTCTATTTAACTTGTTTGAGACCTTTGTTCTGTGTCTCATAAGGATTTTCCTGTCTCTAGGAATTCTATTGGCATGTTTGCTGGTCTTTCTATATGGCACGTATTTGGTGCATATGTCTTGTATGGTTGACATAAAATGACTTAGTTTGAGGTCATTGTCTTGTATAGAAAGGCTGTCATGCCAGTTTTGATTTCGAATCTCTCTGCGAATTGACTTCCAGTCCGCCCTGTGGAAATTCAGGTTGGATATTGCTTGAGTCCTCCTGGTGGGGTGGGTGTCAGTGGGTTGTCTAGGACCATACATAGTTAATTCTATAATGTTATGATCTGAGAGAGACGTGGGCGTTATTTTCACATTATGGATTAGGCTCACATTGTTTGTGAAGCAGAGATCTAAAATATTGCTTCCCCTGGTTGGTTGGAGTATCACTTGTTCCATGAACAGCATGTTGGATAGTTCTAGCAATGATTTTGCCTGGCTTTGTTCATGCAGTGACATCCCAGAGAGGATGTGACCTTCAGGCCATTTAACATTTGGGCGGTTAAAGTCGCCTAGGAAAAGTATATTGATGTGTTGGTCCAGATTTGTCAGGACCTCTTCTATGCGTCTGAGGCTGTCCTCAAATTTACCTTCCTGCTTTGCGGTATTTGGTGGACGGTATGTTGAGCATACAACTACATCAATTTGTTTTATGTGTACTATTAAAGTATCACATACAGAGTTTGAGTGTGATAGTAGTAGTAGGGGTGTGACATCTTCTCGGATGTACATTGCAACTCCCCAATGACTTCTATCCCTTCTGTCTGTTCGGAGTACGGCATACTCTGGTATATATATATACAAGTTCAAAAACAAATAGTTAAAACTTTTTTAGAGATCCAAAAAGAGAGAAAGAATGATTTCTAATAAAGATTCATCATATTCATAAAACAGCCAGAGCAAGTAATAAGAATATGAAAATAGTAGTTGAAAAATATCGTTATAGGTATAAATATACCATAAACAATTATAGAAAAGTGGAGGAGAAAAAGATGTTGCATCAAAATTAGATTTAATACGACATAGGATTCAATACATACGCGCGTTTCAAAGGACAATGCGAATATGTAAGAACAAATTATAATCATAGTAATTATAATTAAATTCATGCATTGTCATTCTCATCACTGTGAAGAATTTTTGGAAGGACATCAAAAAAGGTTTAATAAAAGGTTTAATAAAAGTTTTGTACATGCTCGTTTGTTTCATGGTTTTCGAATAGGGGGACACGTTGTTCATTATCCTAAGTCTGCTATCAGTATGTCGAATTTCATGTTTTGTGCCAAAGCTGAGTTCTTGTGAACAACATATTTAGAAGCTATGCATTTCATGTAATAGGAGTGGACGAGCTGTACTCTGTTGTTCACAATCTCTAACCAAAGTGCAGTATCAAAGAAAGGGGGCCTATTGTTAGGGTGCCTAGTGGAGTAATCTATAGTTACTTTGATACTTTGGTGGATTGAGTTCGTTACGTGCTGAATGCTCTCCATTGTGCCCCTCTCGGTTTCTACACTATTATTAGAGTTTGTCCTAAATAGAATATTAATGTCATCTACATATTTACAGTAAAGCAAGGATTGTTTAGGTTTTCTGTCCCACCAAGTCATGAAGAGACTAGCCACATTTCCAGCCGCACCAGTGGTTGCACCTTGAATCTGCATCTGTAGTTTCCTGTTAAACTTTACCATACGGTTCTTCAAGGTGGTTCTTAACCTAAACTCTATTGCATATGCAATCATCCTTTTCACCTGACCGTTGTTCTCAGGACCCTAGTAGGGTTTGATCCAGCCACTCCAGCGCTCTGCTGTGCTTTTCTTCATGGCCGTGTTGAAGGTGGGTGGTCTTCCCCTGTGTGACATTTTGGGGCAGAATCTACTAAAGTCAAGATTGTCTAGGTAGTTATAGTCATAGATTAGTATAAGGATGAAGCCCAGATCCTTCGTGTTGACAGAGAGTTTGTGACAAATCAAACAGGGTGAATACATGGTACAAGACCCCCAAATATCAAGGTGTGATGTTTGTAGAGGCCACAGCCCATACACATAGATACATTCAAACATGCACACACAAGGAAACAGAGATATACGCAATCACACACAGATACACACATAAACACACACATACAAATGCACAAACATGATCACAAAACACCTGAAAACACATGAATATGCAGAATAAATGCATACAAACGTACACACATGCATACATAGATATATATATGTATACACACACTTGCATACATACATACTCACATACATACATGCATACATACACGCATACATACATATATATGTGTATACACATGCACACTGACGCACATAGATATGCACGAACTAACAAACAAAAAGAACGCAGCTCCAATAATGGACAGCAAAGTCAACGACTATTGAAGAGGTTGCAAGAAGCAACGAAATCTTAGATAAAATAGATACGTAAATGAGTGGAAATTGAACCGGTGAGGGTGTTAAGTAATAAGGCATTAAAACAGAATGACACTCCTCAGACAATAAAATATACTTCAATACACGAATCCATATAAAGAATCTTGCTAACCAAATGCAAAAACGAAATATAAAATGGATTTTATTTAAAATGTAATTTCTTCCACTCTTTATGTTCTAAATGTGAATTGTTAGGATATAACTGTAGCTTTACTATTTAATTCTCACTATAATAGTAACGGTTACAAGGCAAATAATAGTATGTTCTTCTTCTTTGCTGAAATATCCGAGATCTTGAATTAGTAACTTCCCTCATAAATCTGATTAATTTCTTTGACTTATCTTTATTTACCTTATCTATTTCTTCTTCTCAAGAATTATCTCCACACAAACTTTTACACAGAAATGAATATACAAGAGCAGTACCAGTTGATAAAATTCACCATCGTGGTTTATTCAAATGAATTTATTTCATGCTATACTTAAGGATATATCTATAGTTTTACGTTATATAATTACCGTACTTGTGCTTTTTGCGTTTCTAGTAAAGTGTTCAATATCCTCAAAAACAATATAGATAAAGTATTCTTATCATTAAGTTGACTATTTCAGAAACGCCATTCTAAGTAAAAATGTAGGAATTAGGACAAAATAGTGTTTATCATTTATACGAAATTAATCCTGTACTTAATTTAATTGCATATTACATTTCTGTGTTTTCTTTATTTTCTTAAAATCAGAAAGTTGCCTTTCGTATTGTTGTTTACAGAAATATATGATGGATGCCCGTTAGATTTTCTATAATTTCTTTTGGAAAGGGTTTAATTAAGTACATTTTAAATACTAGCACTTAGAGAAGCTTGGCGAAATTCGGTGCTTCATAATGACGTTCCCATCATTTGTGGTATTATATCCTCTATTACAGGGAATCGTTAAAACTAGAAGCATGCTACTTTCCAATACCATGATGACTTTCAAGCCAAAGAAAATTGAAAAATGAAATCATAAACATACAAGACAACGGTAACAGCTTTTATATTGTTATTTTATTTCATCTCCACTTGTTGAAATGAAGCGATCATTACACGTTTAATGACTTTGAAAAGATTAGATATATGTGGCACCATCTCGTCTACTAGCTTTCCACGACGGGGAAAGAAATATTGTGTCTATTCTCACTTTATTTAAATAAATTATTCGTATAAGTTATATTGCGACAGTTTATGAGGCGCTGTTAATTTTTGCTCTTCCTCTATTACGAAAGTGAAAAATTCTCTGCTTAATATATCGCACCTGCGAAAAATTGAAAATTGTATTTTGTACCAAGTGATAGAAATCTCACTTTGTTTTTCATAAAATATAAAACGATGATTTATTTGAAGCCACTACAAAAGAATATAGTCACCGCCTTATTTTTCTAAGCTGAATTTCATTATTTGCTAAAAGTAATTGCTATTATAACGGCTTCTGTTCCTCGGAGATAATCGTTTCTCCTCACTCACATAACCCGACCCATTCGTCCCTCCATCACTAGTTAATCTTAGTTTGATAGTCCTATCTCCTCGACCCCGCACAAACCAATATCGTTATTCCTTCCTCCTTAGAGCGTTAACCCCATGGAGTCGTCTTCTTACTCATGTCTTTCGTGCAAATATTTATCAGCACTGGTGTAAATGGAATATAAACGGAATCAAGCTCATTGGTTATGCGCAGTCTACATAATAAAGTTATGCAATTCTATGCAATAAATTTAGAGTCCATTTACTTCAGACATTATAATTTGATTCAGAATCAACTTATAAAATAAACTTGCAAATGCAGAATAATTTTCCTATACACATTAGCAAGTGTAACCTCAGCCAGCTTATTCTAACGGCTAGCACCTCTGATCAAACATGAAAAACTGCCACTCAAAACATTTTGGATAAACTTTCACCAAAAATTCAGTCCTGAGAAAAACGGTATTGTTTCTAGACCCTCAATATTGCACACTCGTTAAGCCGGCAGAGTCTTTAGCATTCCGGTCAAGTTGCTTAGCAGCATTTAGTCCGTCTCTACAATCTAAGTTTAAAATTCTGCTGCGATTGACTTTTTCTTTCATCATCACGGGGTCGATAAAATAAGTACTAGTTGAGGAAAGCTTGTAGACGAAACTGTGCCAAATATATCTAGACAAAATTGCCTCAACTTACCATTCAGCCTAACGATCTACGTTTTAACTCTTCACATCATACTAATTTTTTGAAAGTCATTAAACGTGTAATGATTGCTTCATTACAAGTGGAGTTGAAATAAAATAATACTATAAAAGCTGTTACTGTTGTCTTGTATGTCTATGATTTCATTTTTCAATTTCCTTTGACTTGAAAGTCATCATGCAATCAGTATTAAAGAGGCGATCTAATTGATTTATCACTCCCTCGAACACGGCTGGCCTTGTGCCAAAAATTTGAAACCAATATTGCACTACTTTTGACATTGTGAGATTGCATATTATCTATTAGTCTGAAAGGTGACCTCATCTTAATTGTTGCTTTCCCTACGTATTGGCTGTGTAAGATCAAGCCTTCTTCACCTAAAGATTCTATGTTCAATCCCAGGCAAGGCACTAAGGAGAAACACAAGACACCTGAAGAAGGTTGAAGCGTACAAAGCCGGAACGTAGTGAAAGCAAGCTCAGCACACCACTCCGACTTGTACATAAGATATAAATTCCTCATCTCAGAAATATAAAATTCTGTTGTGTGACTGACCATGTCCTGTAATTAACTTGACTTCGCTTACTCTTCTCTCCCTCTCACGCTCTTACTCCCTCCCCCCTCTCTCTCTCTCTCTCTCTCTCTCTCTCTCTGTGCATACATATACATACGTACATACATGCATAATACATACATACATATATACATACATACATACACATGCACGCAATAGTGTCGAACACTGCATTTTTTGGACAAATATTTATTTGTGGATTAAAAACTCACTGCTAACCCACAGGGAGACCATCATATATTATATCATATTATTTTATATCATATTATATTATATCATATTATAGTATTTTATATCATATTATATTATATTATATTATATTATATTATATTATGTTATATTATATTATATTATATTATATTATATTATGTTATATTATATTATATTATATTATATTATATTATATTATGTTATATTATATTATATTATATTATATTATATTATATGGTATTGTATTCAGTATTCAAATTTTTAAATTATGTTTGAAGCTTTTGTAATAGCTTGGCAAAGATGAACAAGGATCAGATTAGTTCAATAGGACAT
This sequence comes from Octopus bimaculoides, assembly GCF_046866305.1. Lineage (NCBI taxonomy): Eukaryota > Metazoa > Mollusca > Cephalopoda > Octopoda > Octopodidae > Octopus > Octopus bimaculoides. The sequence continues at coordinate 11,521,416 of NC_142928.1, read as the reverse complement.
ACATTCAAAATTAACGAATTCTGTCTTATTTTTGGACGTAAAGTCTCTGGAACGTCCTTATCTAATTTTCCAGAGTGGTAATTGAGGGAAATTCATCCACTTATTTTAGGGGGTCGAGCGTCCAATATTTCAGAATAATGTGTTCAACGGTATAGCGTTGTGATATGGCGTATTCAAATTGTTTCAAATCACTTTACTATTTTCTTTCATTTCAGTTATTTCCTAATAGTATTGATAGATAATGGCCGCCTCACATTTTTTAACTTACAAATTGCAGAACTCATATCCGAAATGCGATTACGCATTGTATTCCTGAACTAGTTATATATAAGAGCAGCGAAAATACATTGTATATGGGTCATCCTATGATCTGTAATTATTTCCTACATATTCAGTGTTTCACTGTGTAGGCTTTTTTAAACATTTCAGTCATACTTTAACATCATCTTAGAATACCAAATGATCAATGAAAATTTATACACTTTATCTGCCGCATGTTTCAATCATTGGACTGCGACCACGTATGGGCACGGTGTTGAAGGGTTTTGGTCAAAATAGTCAACTCCAATACTTATATTTTTAAAAGTCTGTCACATATTCTATCGGTTTCTATCGTCGAACCGCTATTTCATAGGAGGGTGAATAGGACGTAACCGGTTGTTAAGCGGTGCTGGGCTGATAAATATAGACAAAAAGACGCCCGCGCGTGCACCCACACACATACACACATACACACACATATAGTTGAAATTTATAGAAAAAACAAAAGACGAAGACAAGTGTTTAAACAGGAAGCATGTGAATTAGTTTGACGCTCAGGAAAATGAAAACGTCTTTTACGCTTCGAACCGACGCTCTCCAACACAAAGGAATAAGAGAAATAAGTGAGAATTTAAAACAATCTTGTAGATTTCAGCGGTCCAGTGTGTATATATATATATATATACACACACGAGAGAACAGGCAGGGCACTCAATATATTTAGTAGGGGGTGCACGTATTTGTTAAAATAATTTCATTCGGACGTGCTACTTAAAGCTCTGCAGGCCCTTATATATATATATATATATATATATATATATATATATATATATATATATATATATATATATATATATATATACATACATACATACATACATACATACATACATACATACATACATACGACGAGTTTTCACACAACCTCTGTCTAATACTGCCGCGCAGTGGAACTGTGCTTGAAAACACGTGTTTACAAAGCGAGATTCTTAATCCCACAACTATTATCAACAATTAATATATATACTCCATAGGAAACAGATACGTACCAATATGTAAATTGCGTGGTGTCAAAACTTACGCCAACTTCTTACACAAAACATTTGCAAATGAATATCTGCGGACATGGAATGCACTTTCCATTCTACACACGAACATACATATGTATACATAAATATGTGTGTTTATATATATGTGCGTGTGTGTGTGTGTGTGTGTGTACATGTATATGTGTGTGTTAAATACCAATGTCTGCGCACAAGTATGTGATTATATTTGCAGCTGTAAAAATTGAATCAGTGTTTATGAGAGAGTCACTGTGCATTGACCAGCTTGGCGTAGTAAACAAAGTCTCTGATTTATGCCTTGCTTACTCAAGCATGAGATTAGCATTCACCTCATGACTTACTAGAATCTTACTTATACAGACAGGCGCCCGACAAAATACTAATAATAATAA
>NC_142928.1:11494696-11509696 GCF_046866305.1 Octopus bimaculoides | reverse complement strand
TTCCAAAATAATTTGGTAGAAATGAAATTGAGAATCCTTAGTATTTGAACTGTTAGAGTTATTTTCGCAATTTATCCTATACAACCCTTAAACAAGTAAATAGAATTTTCCTAAACAATAGATCCACTTATTTCGGTTAGTGACTTATTCACGAATATAGCAACACTAGCGCCCCTGAGGGTAATATTCTCTGGGAACGCACAATACCCTTTTCAGAGTTATTTACTTTGAATTGTTATTATCTCATATCTGATTAGCCTGTTATTACATAACATGCTTCACGATTTTAGTATACATACCTTATTAGTATTTCCTCCTATGCTCTATATACACTGGGAAGGCATTCAGGCCCTTTTGGGACCTACTTTATTTGAATTCTTACAATCGGGTAACTAATTTCATGTTATTACATTACTGGCTTCACAATTTGGGTATTCATAACTTACTGAGAATTCCTAAAAACAAGACCTGTGTAAAACGGTTTGGTATTCTCTGTAAATGCACAAAAACCGTTTTAAGGGCTATATACTTTGTATTATTGTTATTGTATTAGCGAAACAATTCAGAACAGAACCAAGGGATAAGCCCCGCTTTCCCGGGAATAACCAGGTACGTTAGCTAGTAAGTGTAATATTTCGAAGTAAATTCTGAGCCAGTACAGATTGTAACGAAAAAGAAAGACTGTTGCTGGCCTTATGAGAGTAGAGGAATTTATGATTGTAGTGTTAAGATACAACAATGTAAAAAAAAAATGGGTTTAGCGAAAGCACAATTCATAAAATGCTCCAGAAAGTTAAATATCTTCGAGGACGAGGAGCAGGAGGAGGAGGAGGAGGAGGAGGAGCAGGAGGAGCAGGAGGAGGGGGAGGAGGGGGAGGAGCAGGATCAGGAGCAGAAGCAGGAGGAGCAGGAGGACTGCTTTTTACTATTTCCTGTAACTTTGACAGTGTTAACACAGTGTAAATATACATGCAGCAGAAAAAACGTTGAACACATGAGTCAACGCTTATTAGTGATGTATTGCGGATGGTAACGATATCTGCGAGTAGCTCATGTTTTTTGGGGGGCGGGGGGTTATTACTTCCTTTACATCATGATTTGAACTGCTGCACACAGTACTTTTGCTGTTGAATGATTTGTCAACCTGAAAAATGTGGGCGAGTATTTTTGTTTTGCTTTATTTTTGTTCTTTTGTTTATTTTGTGTGTTTTTAGGGGGTTGTTTTTTAGTTACACATGCTATACTCATACTGTTCAAATTGTATTAAATATTCTCTCCCCTTCCCCAACTCTTTTCACAAAAGAAGTCTAGTAAACCAATATGCGTTCCATAGGAAATTTATAACCAACGGCGTTATGCGTTAATGTTCACGAAGCTGACTATATGAAAACAACACATGATATAAAATGAAGACTAATACATTTTGACATTCTGTTAAATATTTACTGAAGTTTAGAAAAAATGAATCGTGAAGTTAGCAGGAAACTTGAAGAAAGTAATAAATAACGATATCAACTGATTAGTGTCTAGTCAATATCAAGTCTGATTTCTGTTAAACCGTAAACGGACTTAGAACGAAGTTGAGTTTTTCTTGAAGTTTACCATTAACATATTCAGTTTGAAGGTAATTAAATGTTAAGTAGAAAATATGGCTATCGGGACATGCATAGCAGTGTGGTTTAGATGTTTGCCTCATAAACACTTGCATCGAGGTCAAAATCTTTGCAGAAACTCGAGCAAATGTCTCCTACCATAGCTTCAAGACAATCAATGACTTTAGGATGAGAAATATTAGTTGGAGTCGCATGAAAGCTATACACAGTGCCCTGTTCTTAAGAGGATGTAGATTTAATCTGACTTTGAAGGCGCCACCGAGCAATCGGATGCCAGATGGCGCTGCTTTGCAGAGGCCACTCTGGTTAACACAGTTTAAGGATAGTTTCTCTATCAGTCACGAAGAAGCGAGAAATGACACCAGTTAACCTACTACAGTATAAGTTAATGATAAAATTATTTATTCATACTAAAATAATTACAAACGATATTTCTTAAGTTATTTCCCCAGTTCGGAGAATAATGCAGATGTTTACATGGTAAGAGTTTAGAATCTTCGAGAGATATGAAATAAATAGCTTTTAGCAGCAAAACTCGAAATAGATAAAGCTATATATAATTGGTGGCACTCCGTCGGTTGCGACGACGAGGGTTCCAGTTGATCCGATCAACAGAACAGCCTTCTCGTGAAATTAACGTGCAAGTGGCTGAGCACTCCACAGACACGTGTACCCTTATCGTAGTTCTCAGGTGGGTAATTCAGAGTGTGGCGAGGCCGGCGCTTTGAAATACAGGTACAAGAGAAACAGGAAGAAAGAGTGAGAGAAAGTTGTGATGAAAGAGTACAGCAAGGCTCGCTATCACCCCCTCCCGGAACCTCATAGAGCTTTAGGTGTTTTCGCTCAATAAACACTCCGAACGCCAGGTCTAGGAATTGAAACCGCGATGCTACAACCGCGAGTCCACTGCCCTGGGCCATTGAGCATCCACTATATATAATAGGGTAAGTAGGTTAAAACCCCTTGGATAGAAAATCTCGAGTTTTAATCTTGTCTCGGAACTTTTAGTCGTGATCCTATGAGTATAGTGTAAACTTCCTCGAACTTACCATAGTGATAGTAGAATAAGTGATATTCGTTGGCGTGGGAAAACGAATTATAATGTATAGTGAAAAAAGTATAGTGTATACTGTTTGTTGTCGAAAATATACATATTTACTATTTAATGAATAAATTATTCAGAGAGTATATACGCATAAAAACAAAATAGAACTGAGATAATACACCTAATATGAGATGTATCAAAATATAAGACGAAATATTTATGTGCTGAGTAAAAATAATATTAATGATGAAATAATATTATTTGTATCGTTTCTCTAACTACGAGATAAAACTCGGCAGTTTTTATATTTCTATGGACTCATTAGTGAAATAGAAACTTTACAGTAGTTACCAAAGCGGTGAAAGAAGATCCGGTAAATTCATTTATAAAATATACACTGAGTGGATTACGATTATATTATTGTTCAGAATATGAATTACACAGACGCCATTGAGATTAAAAACAAAAGATGTTTGAAGATATTGTACGCAACGAGAGTTTAAAAGAAAAGCAAAAATCTAACTAGAAATACATAAGCAGTGAGAGTAAAAGAATATTTTAATTATTTCTGCAAGGGAAACAATTCAGACATGTTTTGATGTTATTAAACTTCACGGTAATTGCCGATGAAATGATGCGAGAAATATTAAGTCATTAAAGACGATAATACACTGGTTGGCTTACAAAAATAGAATTGCTTAGCGAATAAATTAATCACAAACCTCCTCATCCACGTAAAGAATCAATATATGTCTGTCTATCTGTCTGTGGAGGCGCAATGACCCAGTGGTTAGGGCAGCGGACTCGCGGTCGTAGGATCGCGCTTTCGATTCTCAGGCCAGGCGTTGTGAGTGTTTATTGAGCTAAAATATTTAAAGTTCTACGTGACTCCGGTAGGGGGTGGTGCCGAACCCTGCTTTACTTTTTCACCACAACTTTCTCTCTTTCTTCCAGTTTCTGTTGTACCAGTATTTCAAGTAGAATTTTCTTCAGGTCAAGTAGCCCACCCCACTCAAAAGGACCTTAAATAAAGGCTAAGAATGTTTAACGAAACAGCCATGTTTCCAGATGTGAATTACTAAAACCCCAAAGAATTCCTCTCACACATGGCTATGATACTTACCCCACTACTCGTGGTCATAGATGCACATATCGTCACTCACCAACGGATATGCTCAACTGGCTAAGGTAAAAAAAAACAAAGAAACTGACAAGCAAATTTGTGGTATTGAGCAGAATACTTGCTGTAAACCATCTTTTGTACGAAGGCAAAATATGTACATGATAACACTTTCAATCAGTTATGTTCACAAACAGTTTTCGACATGACTTCGGTGCTAAAAATTGTTGATTCGAGAACAAAATCAAAAGTATCTCGAATATAAGAACTTGATCTTTTTACGACAGGGAATAGAAAGCCATCCAGCCACTCCGAAATTTTGGTTGTACAACATTCATACCCGCTGCAAATTGGGCGCATTGGAGGATATTTTTCCAACTTTTTGTGTATTTTAGGGAGATCATAAAATACAGGTTTTCTTTCTGACCGTTAAATCCTGAATTTTAGGTTATTAATGAAATTGTTTTCCTCCATTTTCACTATCATTTTGTCAAGTTCCTCTCCATAATGTCGAAAACATTTTTTTTTGGGGGGGGGGGGGTAACCATGGATGTTTCTTCCTTATATCCCAATATTGACCATAATGAAGGGGTAGAAGAATGCATAAATTTCTTCGAAAAACAGTCAAACAAATTCCATCTAATTTTCTCTGTAGGCTCTTTAGGTTTTGTGTTACAAAGTTACACAATGAAGTTTAGACAAAACTTTTACCACCAGACGAGGGATTGTACTAATATCTTTATGACAAAATTCGAGGCACAGTTACTGGAGACATACAAATCCCTACATAGTCATGAACCAGTACTCTGTTCATTGATGACGCCTTTTTTTTTTTTTTGACTGGGAAAGATCACAGGATAGGTTAATTGAGTTCTTGCATTTCTGTGACTGTTACTTTAAAAACTATGGCTGTAAGTCCAACATAAAATTTACGTCCGTCGCAAGTGAACTACTAGATGCAGGAGGAAAGAGTGAGTGAAAGTTGTGGTGAAAGAGTCAGCAGAAGTTCGCCATTATCTTCTGCTGGAGTCTAGTTTTTTCAAAAACTAGAGTTGAATATTTGGACACAAGTTATCTGGAGGCAAGCTAGCGACAGATTTAGTCTGCAAGCTCACGTCATCCCACATTTACTTCCACCGCCGCTCCGGTCAACCACACTATATATTTCGGTCAAATCCGAAATCCCAATTTTTGAGGATAAAACGAATTTGTACTGATATAAGGGATTACAGGAAACATGCAAATTATTTTGTACATCATTATGTCAAATGCAGTTACAGTGAATCACGATTAAAGGAAACTGCAAATGACTTAGCTAAGATTAGCAAGGAAAGTCAACCGATCAGGCGTAATTCTAGCAAAGTACAATATGTGACAGAATTCCTTTAGTGATTAACTGGCACCGAAATTTCACTGGCATTTCAAAAGTGTTACATGAAAGTCACGAGCATGTTGCAGAAATATATGCTCGTTTCAAGTTCATATTTCCTCAGACGCCTATTGTAGCATTTGCTTGTTGTTGTTGTTGTTTGTGTCTTCTCGAACCATGCTTGGCTCATAAGGGCTGATTTCCCTTATAGATAGGCAAAAATACATGCACGGACACACAAACACATAAAACCGTATCTATATGTAAGAAAACACATGAAAATGTTTGACAAATGCATTTCTTTAATGATTCAGAGAGAGAGAGACAAACAGACAGACAGAATTGTGAGCGTGTGGGAAAGAGAGTGAGAGAGTGAATGAGAAAGTGCGCGCGCGCGTGTTTGTGTGCTCATAATGTTTTTGTCGGTAGTTTTGTAACAATACAACAAGAAAACGAAAGAAATTTGGAAGACAGGGAGGGCGGGAGATAGAAAAAAGTGAGTTTACAAACGAAACATACGCACACATACACATAGAACATATGCACACATATACTCAGAAAGTTCGCACACATATACATACGCACGCAAACACGCACTCACATAAATATTTATTCGCAAATTAATCCCAAATTTATATCTTTCTCTTCTTGATAACTTAAAGAAAGGCTCTATTAATTACATCGTTTAATATCAGGTGCAAAGCTTGTGAAAATTTAAATAGCTATTCGTTTCACATTTAAAGAAGTTTCCAGAACAAGTACCACGAATTCGTTTTGATTATGATACACAAATCCCAATAAAGTCAACTTAAATGTCTTCTATTTTTCTTTAAAGCTGCTATTTTGAGGAAGATTAAAAGGAAAATAGCAAGTTTAACTTCTAAAAGTGACAAATGGCGCGAAAAATGAGGTAGATCAAAAGAGGAAAATGCTAAAGACGAAAGCAATTAGTGAAAGATTTTCTGCAATGAAGTACAGAGAGAAACAGTGTTCCTATGGTGCTATTGATTGGCAGCGTGAGTTTTTTTCTTTTTTTTTTTCTTTTTATAAACTGAAAAGTTAAATATTTTCCATCATTAGTGAAGAAAAAATATTGATCAAAAGAGATAATACAATTTAACGATGAAAGAGAGCAAATCAGGAAAAAACATAAAAAATTAAAGTTATTTTGGGTATGAAAAGTTGTGATAGGAAAACCGAAATGTCCCACAGGATAAAATATACCGTAATTAATAGTCAAAATAATTAAACAAATAATATTTTAGCCGCTTATTAAATGACAATACATCACTTGTGCAGCATCACAACACAGTTTATTTAATTTTATTCTGTCATTATTTAAATTCGGAAATATGACAAAAAAAATGATCACGTACGTTTTATTCAATTACTAATCACAATTTAATTACAAGGAAACAAATAACAGAAAAAGGGAAAAAAAGGATGGGTTTTAAACATAGAAAAAGTGGGGAGAGAGAGGAGCAGGTCACACACACCTGAACAAATGGTGTTTTCAGCCGCACTCCGCGGTCCTAAGCGCGATGCCGTTGTTGCGGAGAATGGCCAGCGACACTAGTGACCACTGCTATTCCACCTCGCAGAGCTCGTTTCTCGGATGGGTCACCGTTATCCCGATTTTGCGGAGGTAACCGGTTGAGCAGGGTTCGAGAAAACCTGAGGTTTTGCCGGCAGCATCTACAAACGGAACAATATAAAACAATGGAACATAAAAACTTAAAACACTTATTTATTGAAGCTTCCTGTCACTTAATTTCTTAGACATTTTATTTTTATTTCCTGTAACTTATATTTCTGATTTATTTTTCTGTTCAATGACGTTTTTCCTGAAATCGATTCCTCGGAATGTTCTAGGTTGGCTTTTTCACAATCTTAGAGATTTTCAACCGGGAAATTAGTATGATTGCGATTCCTGGTTGTATTAATAATCAGAGCTGAAAATAGTGATTTCAAAAAGAAATTTATAAAGTAAATATTCGTAATTTCAATTCTCACAGGATATTATTTATAGAAGAAAAATGGCTGTTTATTTTCTTATTTTCTAACATCATTTTGACCCGTATCTTTCCAGAAAACTGGCGTAGAATCAGGGCAGGGTCACTTCTAAGTTCAATATCAATATAAATGCAAGTTATTTCTGGAAAGAATTATCGATATTTTAAGGGAAAATGTTATTGAAATATCAATATTAGTTTACACATCGTTTGACTACTTTAATGAGTTAGTTTGTTTTGGTATTTCAGCCATCAGACACAAGCAGCTAATGGCGACTATAGAATATTAGTTGCTGCCAGTGGAGGTGTTGAAAAGTCAATGGTTGGTTATCATTTCCTGGTGCTGCCATGTATTTATGGCAAAGGCAACTAACTGGCTCGATCCCCTCTCTATATGCAAATAAGTTGTCCAGGTCAATCCTGATCGACCAACTCTATAATTGAAAGTATCCCATCCATGACCAGCCAGTCTAGACTACGTTATTCAATGTTGCTTCTTTTCTCTTAGGACCATAATCGAGATTCGAGTGGAGATATGGCTGCTTTTTTCAGCAGCTCATCTGACTTCTCATAAGTTGAATCGTTATTGAAATGGAAATCATTTCGATGAGGTTTACCTCTGGGTTAGATCCCATTAGACCCATTTGTGATCAAAGGTGTTTCAGCTGTAACCAAACTGTATCAGTAAATATAAAACAACTATGTTAAATATGTCTTTAATTGATTTCTCATCTCTTCTAATAAAGTTCGAGATCTCATGAGGCGCTGGGCCATAATTGAGACCTCTTGTGCACTGTCGCTTTTAGAAACAGCTTTGACATCTCTACACCCAGTGAATTACCCGGGTTGTATCGTAGAGTGGTTCGTGGAGAACAAGACTAGACAATTCTAATATAAATCTCATTGTGGAAAAAATAGATAACATTTTAAGCCTCTTCCACTGAAATATCTGTAGTCATTTCATACAAATTGACATATTTTCATGATTTAATCATAACACCAATGACGCCTTTTAGGGGTCATTCGGGACTGTTGAAAGGAAGGGTAAAAATTATCCTCAGGTCGAAGATCGAGTCTGAATGCCTGCAACAGAATGGGCTCTGCTGAAGGTACTTATGAGACAGTGTGGTAGTGCGAAACGGAAAGATGGATAAAATTGCCCACTAAAGGAGAGGAAAATTCCTTTCCAAATACTTCCACACAGTTTCCTCCTGAGCCAAATATTACTGAAATAGTTTCAGATGACGCGAGGCATTGATAAAAGACACTTGCCTAAGGTGCCACGTTCTATGCAGAAACCGAAACTTCATTTTTGCCAAGTGAGCTTCATACCTACACATTCCATAACTGTGTTTCTGTAACCATCACCGAGATTGTTTTATGTGAGATGAAACAACGCTTACATCCAGTTATTCAAATAAAGCCTGCGCTACTTATTAGTAAATATTGAAGCAAACATCGGTTGAGTGAAAGGCCAAATGGAATGCTTAACGTTGAAGCTACTGTTGTTTTTGTTGTGTAGACCCTAATCAGCAACCATTAGAAAATGTATCGTTAAAAACACTACTTCGGAGTATATAGTTAGTTTGGGGTATTTAGACTTTACAATAGAGTATGTTGTCAGTATGGTATAATATCAGAGAAAGTTGATTTATTATCTTTCTAACAGATCTAGAATGTACGCAAAGCCACCACCGTTCGTTTGTCAATGACTGTCGTAGAACTGAAAGGTAGCAGCAATTTGCAACCGTTGTTTAGCTGAAACAAAACAGTCTCCCGTGTTTCAGATTAAGCAAAAACAGGTTGCATTTTACCTCCTATCGAAACGTTCTGTAATTGACTGGTCCCTATCCTGTGTACAAGATAAATGTCCAGACTTTCATTCTTTTGGTAAAACAGTCCATATGAAAGTCACGTTCTTTTTTTAAGATAGAACAACTGTGAACTATATATCTTTAAAAGTAGCTGTATGCTGTCAACTTAATGTGACAGTCCCCTGAAGAGAATAATACTACTGTTGGTTAGACCTAGGAAGCTGCATCGCTTCCTGTCGGCCTTGACACATTTCCTGTGTCTTTATGTTTCCGACAGGAAGCAGTGCAGCTTCCTAGGTCTAACTAACAGTAGTATTATTCCCTTCAGGGGACTGTCACATTAAGTTGACAGCATACAACTACTTCATCGTGTTATTACTGCATAAATCTCTCTGAGAGATTTAGAAATGCATTGTTTCTATATATCTTTTGCTTATATATATTTACGCTGGAGACACTATGTGCATTCATACCAATGTTGTTTTTGTTGTTGTTGTTGTTTTTGCTGTTGTTGTTGTTTTTGTAGTCGTTGTTGTTGTTTGAATATGCTGTGTTTTTATGTTGGATTATTATTGTTTCTGTCATTTATTGGCTCAGTAATATATATCTACATTTTTGTTTAGTTTGGTGATTGTTTTGTTTACAGTAAAATTTCTGATGGGCGGATCGGAAGAAATACGAAGCCATTTAAAATTTAATATTAGATGTCTGAATGCAAAGACTATATAAATAAAACACGACCTTGTCTAACTCCATTAAGGAGTAGACCTTCCAGCATATTCAATAAAGTTCCGTGTGTGAAATAAAATGCAACACCAAAATTACTTCTTTCAGTTACACTTCTTAAATATCGACCAAATTCGCAGCAAGATTTTTTCATGTCTGACGAGACGACTCTAAATGTGATAGCTATTTTCTTAGCATATGTAAAGTAAACTGATGAAGAAATACTTTACAGTATACAAGGTTTATCGATATACTTTCTCAAATACAGACAAAAAGATTCCTATCAAAACTGTTTCATATCAGAAAACAACAGAAAGTTAAATCGTGTTCGGCAAAATATGCTACTATAAAGAAGAATAAAATTGTGATAAAATATTGTTTCTCTTGGTTTACTTCTGACGAAAAATCAAGAGAGAACGTTCCTCTATTAATTTTAAAGTATGTTCCGCGATATAGAGATATCAAAGCGGATATGTTTTACATGCTAAGTGCAGTGTAGTAACTTAAAGTGTTTCAAACACTCTGAAAAAGCTCTATCAAAAAGAATTTGTTCTTTGACTTCAAAATGTATTTTGTACCGAATCTTGTGAGAAATATTTCTTGCTAGAAGGTTTATTACTAGACCTAATGGTACAGATGTTTATAAATATGTGTGTGTGTGTGTGTTGTTTGTGTATGTGTGTGTGAGTGTGTCTGCGCATGTGTGTACATACACTCATTGCATCAAATCTTACGTCAAGCCTTTTAAAATGATATATTTTTACCGATATAATTGAACTTCTCAATCTTTCTTTCTCCTGGGTATCCTTATATTTTGGTGAACATTTCAAAATGTTAGTTGAGGAACAAAAATTATGAAGAAACGCTGGTTTATATAGTTTACCTTGTGAACTTCTGTCTAGAACTAAAATACTTCACCGTCAACAAACCCGTCTACAAAGATGCAAGTATGAACTACAGAATGATACAGTGAGGCAAACAGAGTAATAGATGGAACAGAACGTGTTCGCATGGGAACAAATGCTGACATCAATACCTTACGTAGATTCGGCTCCCTTTATTTGGGGAAAGTAATAGCATTTTAGTGATAGAAAACAATTTCGGTATCTCACCTAATTTTGTCACATACCAATGGTACAATATAACATAAAGAGGATGACTGCAGCCATTGATGAATTTGCTTGATATATATAAATGTTAGAATCCCCTTGAAATCTGGTTACTGCAAATGTTTTCTGCGTAAATATTTAACTAACGTATGAGAAAAGTATGCAGTTAACTCTAACTGCATATGTCATATATAGATAGATAGATAGATAGATAGATAGATAGATAGATAGATAGATAGATAGATAGATAGATAGATAGATAGATAGATAGGTTTCTTTATTAGCCACACAGGGCTCAACACAGAGGGGACAAAATACAAATGTAGAGTTTTTTCTTTTCGAGGAGGGCGAAAACAAAGCAGAAAAAAAACAAAAGTGGGAACAACGATGAAAAAAAACATCCCAAAACGTTTGGGGTATTTACAAAAAATACGAAATAATACAGAAAATTCCCAATAAATGGGGAGGTTATCCGTGGAAAGAAAAACCTACGAAAAGACCACGGTAACCTCGGTCCTTAGTGTCACAGTTTGTTAAATAAAATTTCTTTTATTTATGCAAGAAACGTAAGTAACTCTCTGTTTACAAAATTTTAAAACGTTTTATAGAATCATGGTCAAGATGGCTTCGTGGTTTATACGTGCCATTCTTGCTACATGTATCCATCTTTTTTCGAAACATTTGCTAGACAACACTTGCCTCTCTACTCTCACCTTCCTTTTCAAGTGATACTTGAAAAAGTTGATGAGAGATTGACCAGAGAGGAAAGTATTTGTCTCTAATCCTTTCAGAGGCGTCCACCAGATGCATTCTTTCGCCATAGCCACAAGTACGATAAATACAGCTCTTCCTTCCCGTTTAAAGGAAGGAGGCGTGACGATATTGACGATAGACTCGGTTGATAAACCGACTCGTCCCACACACGACAGCAGTCGTTCGACATAAGCCCACAGCTCCGAAATGGTTGGACACTGCACGAGTGCGTGCAGAACGGTTTCATCGCTCTGACCGCATCTCGGGCAGGTCGGCCCCGCATTTCGCGAGCCGTGTCTATAGAGCTTATCCCGAACGGGTAGCGCCTCTCGGTAACACTGCCAGGCCAGGGATCTCTGGAAGTTGTCCATAGGTCCCGGCCCGAAAGTCGTCCTGAACAGGCGGGTCAGGTATTCCTCGTCGACGCCCAGGTTCGCCCCGAGATCGTCGTCGTACCTGCCCTCCACTAATCCCCTATAGAATGACTTCGTTGTGATGCAGCCGCTCAAGGTCGACCCGGGACGGCAAAGTTGTTGCAGAGCAACGCGACACTCACGGTGCCATTCGCCATTCCTCGGCCTCTTTTTGATCCACGACTGCAGCTCGGTCATGGAGACGAGCTGCGGGAAAGCGCGTCGCACAAACGGCGACCACACCTGCTCACCGTCGTCTACGTAGAGCCGGAGATGTCGCAGTCTCAGCGCATGTCTGCGCATCATCAACCACGGCATGCCCAGCCCTCCTTTCAGCGGGTGTTGGCAACAAACGGATCGCCTCACCATCGGAACGCTTCCTTTCCACAAAAACCGGAAGAGGATGCGCTCCATTTCGGTGATGGCGCGATCGGGACAAGGCACGACGGTCAGGCGGTATTCGATGACGGACGCGATGTACGCGTTCGCCACCTCCGCCCGACCTTTTAGGGACAGCTTCCTCTCGGACCATTGCCGGCAGAGAGTGGCCACCCTACTCGTTATCTCGTCCCAGTTCTTCTCCGTTTGCAGGTCCGGACCGAACCAGACTCCGAGCAACTTGACCGCACCGTCCGTCCAGCGTCCCACTACTGAGGCGCTGCCGGACGGTATGGGCTTGCTTCTCCAGGTGCCGAGCAGCAAACCCACCGACTTATCCCGGTTGATTTTCGCTCTGGTCACCGCTTCGTAGACTTTCAGCGTCTCGCCGACAAGCTCGATGTGCTCGTGGCTAGACGCTATGACGGTGACGTCGTCCGCGTATGCCGACACGCTCGTCCCGCACCCCAGTTCTCGCGGGATGCCCCTCAGCGTCGCCAGCTTCCGCAGTAGTGGCTGGAGAGTCAATACGTACAGGAGCGGCGACAGGGGGCATCCCTGACGAACCGAACGTGCAATGTCGAAGGGTCCCGATAGACGTCCATTGACGCGAACAACCGAACGGATGCCTGTGTACAAGGCAGCCATCCAGCCGCGGAAAACGGGACCGAAGCCGGCCGCTTCGAGGACGGCCTGCAAGTATCGATGGTCTACCCTATCGAAAGCTTTGGATTGATCCAAATTGATCAGGGGCGCCACCCATGCCAGGTTCCTTAACTACCCTGTCTATGATGTAGCGCATCAGATGGAGGTTGTCACGGATGCTCCGGCCCGGCACGGCGCACGTCTGCTCCGTGCCGACCAGTTTCTCGATGACAAGCGCCAACCGCTTGGCTAACACCTTGGCCAAAATTTTCATGTCTGCATTGAGCAGAGTGATGGGCCTTAAGTTATCTATGGCGTCCCCCTTGTTTGGATCTTTCTTCAGCAGCGTTACCGCTCCTCGGCTCACAAAACCGGGAATGCTCCCGTTATGCTGCCAGTTGCAGTACACGACCGCCAAGACGTCTCCAAACAAGTCTGGCATACAGTTGTAAAGCTCGTAGGGCAGACCATCCAAACCCGGAGATTTGTCCGTCGAGCATCCCGCCATCGCGTCCCTCACCTCCTCCGCCGTGATGACCCCTTCGCAGCACTCCGCCTCTCTTGCCGAGTGTCGTGGCAAGCTGTGCAGGTAGGCACTAAAGTCCACCCTGCCTTCTCGCTCGCCACTCCTCCCGAACAGTCGGGCAAAATGCCGCTGAAACGCCTCGCACATCTTGCTCGGCTCGAGCAATTCGCGCCCCTGTTCGTCTACCAGAGACCGGATGGTGGCTCTGTTACCCCGCTGCGCCTCCGCCACCCGGGCCTCTCGCACGGCTCCAACACCTTCATTCCTCAGAGCACGCATCCTTGCCCTGACAGCACACCCTTCGTGTTTAGCATTGAAGTGTTGGTCGAGGGCCAACCTCGCCGCTAAAACGTCGGATGCGATGCCACTTCGCAATGCCTCTTCTAACTTTATCACTAGCTCCCCCTCTACTCTGTTCCTCTCTACAGCTAGTGCCCTGCTATACCTTATTGCTTCCGCCCTTACTGCTCTCTTGAGGGCAAACCACCATTTGTTGTTGACGATGGCTCCCGTCAAAGCCCTCTTTACTAACGTGCTAATCCGGTCTCTGAAAACCTGTCTCGACGGGAAAGACGCGTTTAGTTTCCAGTAACCGGGACCCTGCCTATGTGCCTTATCTAAGTCTAGCGTACACGTCACAAGTTTGTGATCCGTGTAGCTGACTATGTGGAACTGTGGACATCCTAAACTATCTCTATCTCTTGTCCTACACACTATCCTATCTAGATACGATCTCGACGACCCAATGCGGTTGCTCCAAGTCCACGTTGGCACATTTGGGTGGTCGAGTCGGTACCTGTCAGACAACTGGAAGCGTCTGAGCAGGTCTCTGAGGCCTTTGCATCCCCTTCTAGTTTTGTCACTCCCCACGTAGTCTAGATGCGTGTCCAAGGTAGCATTCCAATCCCCCACTAAAAGTAAGGGACGAGACGTTCCCAGGAATACTTCTAGACGTCGAAAGAAGTTCGACCGACCTGTTAAAGGAGGCACATAAACTGCCAGCAACCGAAAAGCGACTCCATCGCTGCCGTCCACATCTAGGACAACCAGTGTACCCTCCGGGTCCGTAAATATCGTCTTTACTTGGAGATCCAGACACTTGCGAAAAAGAACCGCCGTGCCACTACCGCCCATCCTCGGCAGACAGGGAGAAAAATAAATGTTAAACTGTCCGCCAAACATGGACTTTAGGGCCCGCGGTTCATGGAGTCTGGTCTCACTAATGGCTATGATATCCAAATTGTGTGACTTGATGTCATTTAAGAGGTACCCTTGTTTCCAAGGGGACCCCAAGCCACGCACATTCACACAACCAATCTTCACCATGATTCTATTTATACGTGTGCTTTAAAGCACAAAAGGAAAGGAAAAGGGAGCTACTTACTGTTTGCAAGTTTTGTCTCCTCCTTGGGTTTTTCACCAAGGAGGCTATTATACAATTTTTTGCATAAATATTTTTTGCATCCCCCTACCGCAT
>NC_142928.1:11429696-11482196 GCF_046866305.1 Octopus bimaculoides | reverse complement strand
TTAACACGCTGGGCAAAATGCTTAGCGGCATTTCGTCCGTCTTTACGTTCCGAGTTCAAACTCCGCTGAGGTCGATTTTGCCGTTCATCTTCTCAGAGTCGATAAAAAAAATAGCACAAGCTGATCAGTGGGTTCAATGTAATCCACACTCCCGAAATAGCTGACCTTGTGTCAGAATTTGAAACCAATATTCAGTTGATAGAGATTTCTTACAGAAGAACAAGATGTCTGATTCTTGATATATGAGTGCTTTTGAGACTGTGTATAACTATATGCATTTATGTGTATGATATATCATACAATGTATGTATCCATAATATAGATGCAATGGTGTGTGGTTATGTATGTTTGTTTAGCCCAGAAATGCTTTGACGCGGTGCGTCCTCGTGTAAAACGAAATTGATTTTCAAAATCTGCGCCGCAAAGAGAAAGTTATCCGTAAATAATGATAAAATAAAATAAAATTTATTACGAGATATAACTCATCTTTTAGATCTACAAATCTCAGACTCTGTATCATCATCAATTTATCTCTCTCTTTTGCACAACCGATCTCTCTTTATCACTCTTTCTCTCTGTCTTTCGATCTGTATATGTATTATCTCTCACTCATTGCTTTCACTGTGTTTTAGATTTTGGTAATGTGGAACATTACGTAATATTCAGTTTTGTATATGTTGTATGTAAATCGTAGTTTCTTCAGTTAAGATTAAAAACCTAAAATAACTCACAAAAAGCATTAGTTCCAGAAAACCTGTTAACACTGACATAAACAACAAGAGAATTGTAACATGTGAGCTTCATGACGTCAGAGACAAGTTTCCAAATGAGCGTTGCCTGATTTGGAAACAGCAAATAGTTGACATTTTTTATACAACACAGGGTGGCTTTATTTACATAAGAAACTTGTATGACTAAATACACCTTCTTTAGAAATCTAAACAAGTGTGCGTGTTAACTTGAAAAGCTGAATAAAAAGGTTATCCAGACGAGTAAAATGTTATACGGGAATATTTTTGTTACAATGAAAAGCATATAGGATCGACGTATCTGGATCAATGAAGAAACGAAAAGAAAAATGTTCTCAATGATGAGACAAAGGCGTTTGGCTGTAGACCAAAATCGTGGTAGTCGTTATCAGAGTGTAGTGAGGCATACATAAAATAACACAGGAAACCACCTGGAGCGCAAACAGGATTCTTCGAAGCATATTTAAAATGATAATTGAAGCTTTTGTGTTTGGCTGGCCGTCAAGGATAATGTCAAAAGGAGAAAATTGGAATTGAAAATGGCTAACATTCATCTGTTAAATCTCAAAGACATGTAGAGGTCAGTAAGACTATTTCTATATAACATTTGCCAACGAAGAATACATAACAAATCTATAATCGTAGAAATTAATTCACTGCGACGTAAACTTGCGTCGAATGCCAACTCCAAGTTGTAGACCTATATTTTAACTGTTGCATAAGTAGTACCAAGTAAATTAATTTCATGCCTGGAGTTCACAGGAATCCGATACTGAAATTTTAGGGATCAATAGAAAACTTATACGAAATTTATTTCTAAAATCGATGCCAGTTTTAATCGATGCCAAGGTGTACAGTTGACAGCAGATTATTTCATAGTGTGGTGTTCTATTGTTACAACCAGTTCAATTGCCATGGTATGCGAGATAATACCACGTGTGAGGCCTAAAAGATCCTGGCTAGGGAGAGGAGGGATCTCATTTACATACATGTATATATATATATGAGGAAAATAAGACAAAGTAGGAAATGCTAAAATAATTTTATCGTGAAGAACATTTTAGTACCGGTTCCAGTCTTTGCGACTTTTTCAACTTAGAGTAAAGCATGAAAAACAATTAAATTGTGGAAAAACTAAATCTTTTTTTTTTTAATATATCCATTGTTTTCAAATACAAGGGACGTTTTCTTGTTTTCTGTCTGTCTGTCTGTCTTTTTTTTTTACTTCTTGTGAAGGCTTGGTAGCTGGTAGTAGGTAGTAGCAGTCCTAAAAGAATATTTTATATGAATTCTTGGTTTTGATTGTTTAAGTAGCAATAGTAGCCGAAGAAAGAGGAGGAGAAGAAGGAAGAAGATAGAGGGGGGAGGAGGAGGAGGAGGAGGAGGAGGAGGAGGAGGAGAAGAAGAAGAAGAAGAAGAAGAAGAAGAAGAAGAAGAAGAAGAAGAAAGAATAATAAAAATACGCGAGTGGTATGACAGTGGTAGGATGTTGGTGGAATACTCTTGAATGGTCAAGTGATCTAAAAGTAACTTGTTGTAGTAATAGCAGTGATTGGAATTGTTCTGAATAAATTCATGGGTAGCGACTGTCTGAATATATCGTTTCTAATATTTGCGTGGGTATTATGCTAAGGCCCTGGTTGTAGTGTCATATATTATATCGCCCCTGAATTTATACAGGGGAAAACTTCTGAAGCTGGGTTGTTCGATAGTCGCGCAAATGTCGATGTGTTCACTGAATGCTATTTTTATGTATTCTCGAATTTTGATCTGGGATCTATGTAGAGCCATCCTTTGACATAGGCTGTTTTGGGTTTGGCCTATGTATTGCACTCGACACCCTGAGCAGGTTAGTGCGTATATCAGGTTCTCCGAAGCACATATGAAGTTGCTTTTCACTGTGAAACGTTATCCTTGATTGAAGGAGAACTCTGATCCCTAGATTAAATTGACGCATATCCCACAGTTAGGTCTTCCGCATTTTTTTACTAACGGCTTCAGTGTTGTTGTCGAGTGTACTTGGACTTGTTTTAAGAGACTTTTCGCATGATGGTGTGAGTTTGGAGGATTAAATTCATTCTGTGGTCCCTTTTTAGTAGGGGAATGTTCTTGGGGATGGTATCGAAGGCTTCATTGTTATGGGGCTTTTGTATGGAGATGTATGGTAAGGCTTCTGGTTGTAAATGCTTCTTTAGTTTGGGATGTCTCAGTTCGTAGATGTTGAGTTGAAGGGCACGTTGAAAGCATATGTCAATTAGTGATGGTGAATAGTTCCTGGTAATGAGTGTATCCTTTAGTTCATATAGTCACGTGTCCTTGGTGCTTGTATTGGAAACTATAGTACAAATCCTTTTTGCTAGGTTGAAGGGGATATTCATTCTAATGTATCTGGGGTGACATAAGTTGACCAGTTATAGTATATATCAGTTTTTATTTTGTTATTGGATTTCTTAAGGAGGATGTCGAAGAATGGAAGTTGTTGATAGCTATATTCCCTCCTAAATTAAATCTTCATTTCAAGTCCATTTATAAGTGCTTGAAATTCTTGAAGTCTCTCTACATTTTCATGCCAAAGAATGAAACAGCCATCCAAATTTTCATGCGAAAGAATGAAAGTCTTCCAGTTACTTCCTTTGGAGAGGAAGAATGATCTGCCGTATTTATCTAATACCTTACGATAATGATTGATTTCTAGTTATCACATGACTAGGTTAGCAAAGGAGTGGGGGGGGCCATTTTCGTACACATCGCAGTCCCTGATTTTTGTCGATAGAAGTTGTCTTCGAAACCAAAGTAGTTATTCTCCAAGAGGAATTTTAGCCCTTCTATTACGAATTCTTTTTTGATGCGATGAGGGAGTACATTGGAGTAATTCTCTAGCCAGAATTGAATTGCCTCTATTCCTAGATTGTGGGGGATATTGGAATAGAGGTTGATTACATCGATGGATATTAGTAGGGTGAATTTTGTTTATTGTTTTAGGGAGGTGATAGAGCATATCTAGGTCGTCCCTTGTGTAGCTTTTGATATGCTTGAGGAATGGTTTTAAGAGGATGTCCAAAATTTACTGAGGCAGTGGGTTTCGCATGCCGGACCTGCTATTATAGGTCTTAGTTTTGTTTTAGAGTATATATATTGCATGTGTGTGTATGTGAGTATGTGTGTGTACGTGTGTGCGTGCGTGTCTATGTGTCTGTGTCTGTATGTATAATTCGTTATAACTATATTGAAATTAAAACTTCGTTGACGAAATTCAAAGCAAACTGAAGGGTATTTGCTGTATTTCAAACATTTTATTTTGACTCCCGAGGAGTCAAGGTTTGTTACCCGGCTTTCATGACGTATGAGGACCAGAGATGACAACAGTCCTCTGAAAGTTCCCTCGAGGGTGGGAGATGCCCATTTTCTGGGCCGAAGTACTGGATTTATCTTTTACTTTATCGACCCCGAGGTGATGACAAGTGAGAGATGAACTCAGAACGTAAAGAGCCATAAGAAATGCGGCTAAATATATTGTCTTACGTGCTAACGTTTCCGCCATCTTGCCGCCTTTTATAAAACGCTACTGAAACAAAATTCTTTACAAACTTTGTTTAACCGTTTCAACTCGTTTTCATTAATGCAGATATTTCTGACAAATTAAGAAATTTTAATTGATCCACTATCAAACTCTGTTTACTCTGTATGACAAGCCTATGATAAGAAAAAAACATATTGTTGTTCAGTTGTACTCTACGAACGATGACTCGACATATAAGGTATCATTAAATATCAGATACCTCTTTAATAATTGACAACAATATTTACTCTGCTCAACAGCAAATTATTCCAGTTTGAGAAGAAAATTGGAGAACATTTGTTCAATAATGATTTCATAAAATGTTTTTCGCAATAGTTTTATTAACATGATGATAAATTATTTTTTTCTTACGAGTAATTAAACTGAAATACATTTTACTGAATGTTTACGTCTGTATTGCTGGTTTCTATGTTTCTTTACATATATATATATATATATATATATATATATATATATATATATATATATATATATATATAATACATATATACTTTATATATAATATATATAATATTTATATGATATATATATATATATAATACATATATATTATATATATATATATATAACATATACATGTATATTTAATATATATATATATGTACCTTATATATATGTATGGATATAGACATAAATGTACATATACATATATGCATGTGTATATATATATGTGTGTGTGTGTGTGTGTGTGTGTATGTGATGTGTGTGTATGTATATATGCACATATGCGATGCATAAGTATCATATGTGAATATATGAAAATGTCTCTTAACATCTATATGTATTATGCATGTGTGGGAGGTGATTTTATATACGTGTTTGTACGTGTATGTGTGTGTGTGTGTGTGTGTGTGTGAAGTTTTTTGTTTTTTGTTTTCTTTTAGTTATTGATTTCCCCATACCTATATGTGTACGTATACATACGCTCTTGTGCATGTAGTCCAAATTTTCTTTCTGTCTACCTACGTCATGATACAATTAAATTAATCGGGAAATTGTTTTAAAACCTATTCGTGTTCTGCTGATATATTGCTTCCTATCAGCGGAATAGGTATTTATAATGTTTTCTGCTCTCTCTCTCTCTCTCTCTCTCTCTCTATATATATATATATATATATATATATATATATATATATATATATATATATATATATCACTCTTTCTCTCTCTCTCTTTCTTTTTCCGTCTCTCTCTTTCTCTTTCCCATTCTCTCTTTCTCTCTGCATATATATCTATATCTATCTATCTATCTATATATATAATTAATAAAAGGACATACTTAAGTATGTCTACCTGCTTGAAATAACAGTCAAAGCTCGTTGTTACATCGCCAAATATACACTGGTAATTACTACAGAAATCAAACGAAGGCAAAATTGGTTAAGGCAGTCAACTTACATACATGCGGAATTCCGTGGACTAGTTTCTGCATTGACATTAATATGCCTTAGGTTCTTTAGCACGCATCACCATAAATAGTGATCGTTAACCAGTCCTTCACGAAATCTGTGCCACTACTGATTCGTTTCGCGCCGAAATCGGAGCAGCTTTCTAGTGTAACATAATCTCGTTGCCGAATTTTACGAGATTATAATATAAAATTAATAAACAAAGGTACCGTTACTTCTATTATTATTCAATGTCATTAATTTAAGAATGATTATAACAGGACAGGTTAACGATCTCTGTTATGGTGATGCGTGCTGAAGAAGCTAAGGCATATTAATGTCAATGCAGAAACTAGTCCACGTAAATCCACATGTATGTAAGTAGATTGTCTTAACCAATTTTGCCTTCGTTTGATTTCTGTAGTAATTACCAGTGTATTTTTGGCGACTTAATAACGAGTTTTGACTGTCATTTCAAGCAGGTAGACATACTTAGGTATGTCCTTTGATTAATTATAATCCTTCGGCTTTTTAAATGCCATTTTTGGCCTGCAGTCGCCTTTATCGTTGATTCTGTTATTATCATTCTTAAATTAGTGACATTGGATAATAATAGAATTAACGGTACCTTTGTAAATTAATTATATATACATATATATATATATATATATATATATATATATATATATATATATACAGTGATGGTTTGTTGCCAACTTAATGTGGCAATCCCAGGAAAGGGAAGGATGCTACTGCTATTTAGCCCCAGGAAACGCCGTTTCCAGTTGGCTATGTGACACAAGTGTTCTGTATCTTTATGTTTTCAAACAAGGAAGATAAGCACCTCCACCCAGCAAAGCCAACATCCAAAGACTAGTTTCAGAATCATTGCTCTTCATCAGTCTGGAGTAGTTTGACTTGCTAGCTGTCGATGCTTATTCACCTTTGAAAACATATAGAGTTTCAAGTGAAATAAATTCACTGATCTACAAAATTAGAAATATTGCATTTCTAAATCTCTCAGAGAGACTTATAAAATAGCAGAACGATAAAGTGATGGTTTGTTGCCAACTTATTGTAGTAGTCCCGGGAAATGGAAGAATCCTACTGTTATTTAGCCCCAAGAAATACCGTTTCCACTTGGCTATGTGACACAAGCGTTCTGTGTCACATAAGGACACAGAAAGAAAGAGAGAAAGAAAGAAAGAAACAAACAAACAAACAAACAAACAAACAAACAAACAACCAAACAAACAAACAAACAAACAAACAAAAAGAAAAGAAGGAAGAAAGAAGCAGCTGTGAACAGGCGATGAATTGGTTTTGAATCGCTAGAATAATGGATTGAATGCCTTCTGGTGTCTCTTCCGTCCCTCGGATTTCATATTCTACCTTTGTGTATAGGAATCGAGATCTTTGAGACCCAGCTCACGATAACTCCTTTCCCCCAAATGTGAGACAAGACATCTACTCTATTGGACTATCACCCTGACCGCTTGATCATGAACGAATGTAAAATGGAAACCACGCGCTAGAAGTCGGATATACGCGTAGATACATCCAGTAAGCTGAGAAAAAAGATAATCGGAAAATAATTACCTATAAGGATTTTATATGCTGTTGTGTCTTGGGAGAGTCATTACGCCAATATTGATAACACACGCACAGGTTCAATTCCACTTCTTAATTGTTAGTCAATGTTTACATATATAACTAACGAAACGATTATTTGTTTAATGTGTAGATTAAGCAATCAGTCGGTTATTTGTTAGTCAAAGTTCTTTCGACGCTGTTTGCGACCTTTTCAGTAATTTAGTGACTTCCCCTCTCGCTCCAAGGTCTACTCTGTGTTTGATATTTAAAATCTGCAAAGTAAGCACACACCTTCCCGTCTCTTCTCAAAATATACCGTAGATTCCTTTATTAACTGTGAAATAAGACAGTGAAATTTCCCTTGAAGTATCATCACCAAAATATATACAAATATATTATTACACTTAAACGTTCTCTTTTACTTGAATCTAAGGAACCGACATTTATGACGTTGGAAAAAGTGTTTGCAGACATTTTTCATATAAAGTTAGGGAATATGAAATAGCAGCGAGAAGTTTAAAGTCCATAAGTGCGCTTATGGAATTCAAACTTCTGTGTATATGCATTTTATTTCAGTAGAACAGTTAACTAGAACATTATTTACATGATTTACAATTGGAGGATATTTGTCCTCATCTTGTCTGCTAACACAACGTTTCGGCTGATATACCCTCCAGCCTTCATCAGGAGTCTTGGGGAAATTTCGAACCTGGGTTATCATTCCTAAGGTATTTTTCGATGTTATTATTATTATTATTATTATCATTATTATTATCATCATTATTATTATTATTCAGGTCACTACCTGGAATCGAACTCGGAATCTTGAGGTTAGTAGCCCGCGCTCTTAACCACTACGCCATATGCCCGTGGGACCTTTATAACATTTATTTAGAGCAGTGGTTCTCAACCATTTTCCCCATGGACCGCTTTGATTCTTATTTTATTCAAGGGTGGGGAAAATCATATTAATTAGATAGCTAAAAGCTCCTATTATATCTTTATGATTAAATATTTTTAAGAATAATGTAAGAAAAATGTTGAATATTTTGTGCATTGTAGAAATATAGCTAATCTTTTGCACATGGATTTTATATGGCCACCGAAAGGACATATGACCACCAGTTCAGAACCACTCATCCTGAGTTTTATTGATAAGACTCTAACATGAATTGTGGACTCTAATTGCTGAGATCTTATCTCTCATTATACTTCCCATACAGATATGGGATTTGATATAAGTTTATTCTTCTGCAAGCATCTCTGTTATATTATGCACACACACATACATGTATATATATATATATATATATATATATATATATATATATATATATATATATATATATATATATATATATATATATATATATATATATACAGCTATAGATTCATAGGGCTGGTTGGCTGGATTTTGTGGTGAATATCATTTCAAGTCACTTTCGCTGTTCTTCTTGTAAAAGTGTAATAAATATGTAAACTTTAAAAAGTATTGAGTGTTATTAATGTTGAATTATTTTTAACTTGATGTAACAAGAAACATTACTATACATATGCGTATATATCTGTGTGTCTATGATTCATAAAACTGGAATCGTATTACTGTAGTTGTTTCAATATGTTTCTACTGCTGTACGAAAACTGCGCTGGCTTTTACCTTCAAAGTGAAACACACTTAACTTGAGAAAATCAATCGACATTCTTGAAAGCTTAAATATACTAGATGTCACAGCTAAGAACATTAATTATACGAATACATTTACCTCGAATGGCTTATACATTCTGACAAGACATCAGTATTAACATTAATATTAGGCAGCTCTCTGATGTTTCCACACCTTCAAAGGAAACATTTCAAAATTTCATTGTTTAAGCATTATAAATTCATGTTTGCAGGTGTAGAAATCGTAAGGCAATGCATCCAGCAGTAAATATGTATGGTTGTGTTTATAACTGTGTATACGTGGCATTGTATACTATAAACTACTGCGTCACAGTTCAATGCTCGAGATGAGGAGTAAACAGACAGCCGACAACTGATGAAAGGTCGTTCTTTATGTTACTTTCTGTATGTTACTGTTGGGGACGTCCTGTACTCATATATTCATGTGTATATATATATATATATATATATATATATATATATATATATATATATATATATATATATATATATATATATATATATATATGGGGGGGGGGGGTGTATATGTTTTTTGCTGCTCTTTCTAGCGGGTCAGATGTCCTATTATAGGCATCTCTGTATTTTAAATGAATAATATATAGTCTATTGACTGATTTTTATTCTCTCTAGACCACTGGTGGTAAATAAAATTTCTAAAATTTTATTTGCTGCCCTATAATTTATTAATAATATATATATATGTATGTATGTATGTATGTATGTATGTATGTATGTATGTATGAATGTATGTATGTATGTATGTATGTATGTATGTATGTACGTATGTATGTATGTATGTATGTGTGTATGTATGTATGTATGTATTCATTCGACGATGTCACTCAACGGAATTGTACCTGGAATCAAGAGATTGAGACAGCGTGTGTGTATATGTGTTTGTGTGTGTGTATATATAAATAAATAAAGATATTGATTTGTTGCTATACACATAACTACGCATGTGTGCGTGAAATCTGTATGTTTGTGTGTGAATAGTGATGCAGCGAGTCAGAATATCAATGAAATTATATTAAATCTTGCAGAAAGTTTCACAACTTTCGTATTCATTATTATTATCTCAGTATATATATTTCATTTAGTATATACTCTTAAAATAAGCAACGTGTTATCTCATAAGAGCAGGGCTCAGTATAAAACAGTTAATTAGTGATGGTAAATTTATTTCGTAAATTTATTTCGTATCATCAACCCACATTCCTTCGTAAACTTTTAAAAGAAAATAAATTTTCACTTAAATATAAACTCTCTATAATTACAACTTTTACTTAATATTATTCTTTTCTTCTGCCGTTCTCATGTCAGATCTGAAACATTGAATGTTTTCGTGCCTTAGGGGAGCAAAGCATTGATTGTATTCGAAGTTATTGATTTTACGTTTTCTTATTATTATTATTTTAAACTTTACAAAATTCTTACCTTCTGGCAAAAATAACATCTTTTATTTGTTTATTCGTTTCTTTGCTTTATCGAACGAAATTTGTTTTAGTTTGTTTTTGTTTTTTTTTTTTTATTTATCTATTTATTTTTTGTAAACTAATATAAAATGTTCTAGATTTAATTTTAAATGAAAGTAAAAATGCTTGAGGATTTTTTTTTTTACAAATGACAAGAGCTAATCAACAAGCTAATTTTGAAATACTGCAAGGGGAATTACAAAATTAATACCAAAAGGTTGGCGAAAAGAAGCGGAATTGTAATTGCTTTAGCTAATTTTACATTTCAATCTAATTATAAACAGAGACGTTAAGATAACGCTTGTAATATGATTTCTCTGCCTAAAATATCTTTATATATTTCGATTTTTGGTGAAAGTGAATTATTCATTATAGAAGCTGCCTAGAATGATTGATTTTTGTAAGTGTATCACATGGGATGTATTTCACAATCTAATCTGCTCGGAAAGACATGTCTCCGACGATATTTGATTCCCACTTAGAGATACTTGATTTTGACAGAAGTAATAACCTTGTTCAAGATACTGAAGTGACAACTCTAATAGTAGGAAATTTTTGAACAGATTACAAAACAATGTACAAAAAATACTTCCAGAATAGGTTTCGAGACCCCGGCAGAGCAGCCATGAATGACAACAAAGTGAAGAGATATCTTGAACAGTCTGGGCAAACAAAGTGCAGTAATACAAACAATGAATTTTACAAAAAGGAATACGACAGTGGAAGAGCGAGCTTTTATGTGTATATATATATATATATATATATATATATATATATATATATATATATATAAATATAAAGTGAAGTATATTTGCCACTTAAATGTGGCTGACCCCGAGGGGTGGATGTTACTGTTGCTTTTAGCCCCAGGAGGACATCTCCTCCAGCTGGCTATCGACACACTTCTGTGTCCTGTCTGTATTTGCCAAGGGAAGTTATCCTACCCATCTTGATCTACGATACGTACGTACTCGAGTTTCAGGGTTATTTCCTGGGGCTAAAAGCAACAGTAACATCAACCCCTCGGGGTCAGCCACATTTAAGTGGCAAATATACTTCACTTTATCGTGCAGTTACTGGTTAATACCTCGTTCAGAGATTTAACATTGCTTGTTTTCAGTTTTTCGATATCAGTGAATAATTTCACTGGAAAAACTTATATATATTTGCCATCGAAGGTCGGCGATTGTCGTACGCTGAAGAAGGGAAATAACCCTGAAACTCGAGTACGTACGTATCGTAGATCAAGATGAGAAGGATAACTTCCCTTGGCAAATACAGACAGGACACAAGTGTGTCGATAGCCAGCTGGAGGAGATGTTCTCCTGGGGCTAAAAGCAACAGTAACATCCACCCCTCGGGGTCAGCCACATTTAAGTGGCAAATATACTTCACTTTATCGTGCAGTTACTGTTAATACCTCGTTCAGAGATTTAACATTGCTTATATATATATATATCACCCAAAAATATGCGCTCCCTTCCTCCTTAAAGAATTTAATGACGTCTCGCAATATTTGTTTGAAACACGTTTTATGACAGCGACGAAGAATAACAGAATGAATAAATAGTGTAGAACAAGAGTTACTGTAGCAAGATATGCAATTTCAACGACCTGTGTGAGTTAATTAAAAAATTCTCCATTTTCGATATATTGTCCGTACAAAAATGCTGTATATACACATATATAACGTGCGTGTGTATGTATATATGTATACATTATATATACATATGCGCAGACACACAGAAACACGCACAAACATTCACCAATATATATATATATATATATATATATATATATATATATATATACAAACACATATACATACATACGTGTATTTATGTGTATTTTGGTCACCCCGAGGCTATAGTACAAGACACATGTCCAAGATGCCACACAGAGGAACAGAACCCGGAACCATGTAGTAGGGAAGGAAGCTACTTACCACACAGCCACGCCTGCGCCTATATATATATGTGTGTGTGTGTGTGTGTGTGTGTGTGTGTGTGTGTGTGTCTGTGTATACATACATACATATATATATATATATATATATATATATATATATATATATATATACATAAAGGCTATTTGCCAACATAATGTGGCTGTCCTTGAAGGCACGATTGTTACTCTTGTTTAACCCCAGGAAACATCATTCCAGGTGGCTATACGACACAATATCTGTGTCCTTATATTTTCGAATAGGGAGGGGGGGGGCAGTACCCCCATCCAGCTCAAAGCGACATCTGTGGATCGGTTTCTGGATTTTTGCCCTTTAGTAACACAGAGCAGCTGCTTGGCTAGGTGAACTCCTGTTCGAAAATATATCGTTTTCAAAGTGACTTACAGTACTTGATTTAATATATAGAAACTTTATTATTTCTAAATCTCTCAAAGAGGTATGTTCAGTAACAGTTCTTTAAATTAAAAGCTATTTGCAAACATAATGTGGCTTTCCTGGAAGGGACGATTGTCACTGTTGCTCCAGAAACCGATCCACAGATGTTGCTTTGTGCTGGGTGGGGGTGCTAGACTCCCTATTCGAAAATATGAGGACACAGATTTCGTACAGCCAGCTAGATACGATGTTTACTGGATGCTAAGCAACAGTAACAATTGTCCTTTCCAGGAGAGCTCCACTATGTTGGCAAATAGCCTTTACTTTAAAAAAACTGTTACTGAATATCTCTCTTTGAGAGTTTTAGAAATAATAATGTTTATATATATATATATATATATATATATACGCCACGCACTCCCTCACATATGATTATTTCTACAGGTTTTCTATAAATCTACACACTCCCTACAAGTAATTAATCTTGTAGATTATCATCCAATATTTTATTCCATTATTCAAACAGTTGCATTTGTGTTAACACAAAGAAGATTTGGTTGCTATTTCTGAAGACATTTTTTTGTTTTTGCCATACGTCTTTTCCTCGTATGCTGAGTATAACAAGTTTTGGTGCATAGTACTGACTAAAACACAATCAGTGTAGAGATATAGTTCCTTCACTTTTATCCGTATATAATTTTGGTGATACAGGAACGGGTGAGAAACGTACACACAGCATATCTTTATGTTTCCTGCTTATTTTGTCTAATATTTATTATTCATTATACTGACGTCATCAATTAGAATTCTATAATATAAATCTTTATTACATTGATTCAATCTAATTTCAGTTATTTCAAATAGTTTACCGTTCAGCATTGCTAAACGCATTCAACCACGAAACAAAAGTGGGATTTCGTAGATAAGAGACACAGAATTGTGGAAATTTCCAAAAGAAGATACATTTTGATTATTACGACTTCTATGAAAGTTAATACCATTAACCTTGCCTCGAAGATCAAAATTCGATAGCTAACACTAATCCCACTGACTGTTGTGACAGATAGTGGCAATTATTATATCTTCCATCATTGTATCTGGTTATCTACACGTTCAACACAAAGGATTCAGGGTAAACATCTGAAGCATTTGTGTTTATTGGAATGTTACAATACAAATCATAATCTAAGTGAAATATAAATGACAACGAAGCAATAATGTGTAAAGCAGTAGTTTTATACTTTTGAATTCAATGAATGTGAAGCAGACAGGCGGCCCCTTTTGCTGTCGAATGTGAAGAGATCGTCGTATAATAAAGTTTATCTACCAAGAAATGAATAGATTAATTTGTGTGAGTTCATTTCGTACATACATTACGTACATATATACATACATACATACATACATACATACCGATGGATGGATGGATCAATGTATGCAGGTATGCATGCCTGAATGTATGCATGTATATCATTATGCAGTTTTATTTCAAGATTTCTTGTTAATAGAGAAGGAGCTGGTTTCTAACCTAGATCCAAGCCTCCTTCATCGGAATTTCAACATCAACAACAAGGGTTTATGTTTATACGAATCTCTGTCTGTCTGTCTGTCTGTCTGTATGTATGTATGTATGTATGTATTTATGCATGTATGTATGTATTTATGTATGTATGTATGTATGTATATATGTATGTATGAATGCATGTATGTATGTATGTATGTATGTATAGGTGCAGATTTATGTTTTTTTGTGTATGTCTTATGTATATTCTTGCATATCTAGACATGCTTATATATATGTATGTGTGTATGTATGTATGTATTATGTATGTATGTATTATGTATGTATGTATACTGCCAATTATTAATCTAAAGAATACATTGTCAATTATAAACTGAATGCAGCACTTCCAGAAATTTTCTCCATTTTTACTCATGAGAAATGGTTCGTGCATCGTGAAAGAAACCAACTGCAAAATATAAAGTTTTAATTCGAGTTAAAATCATGAATTACGATTTGTATTTCATTGCAGGAAGAGTACCTAAGGAACCTCGGTTGAGAATTATGGATTAAATTTATTACATGCTGTCAAGAATAATACTAGATATGATAATCCTAAGAGACTAATATAATCTGATTTTCTGGACGTACCGAAATATTCTTCGCATGACTCATATCGTGTTAACTCTCAAGTGATTCTAGCATGATATTGTTATTTTTAAAAATAAACATCTTCATTCATAGACACAACAATAAAACCTGAATTTCACTCATGGAATCTCCTTTCGGGAGGTCATTTGCTTAATGTAAAGATTATCAATCCAAAAATAAGTTACAGATATTATCAACAATAAATATAAAATAGAAATATTGCAATTGTAAATTTTTTGAAGTTTAAATTGAAAACATTTAATGTGAACTTGCAGTGCTATGTTACGACGAATTAAGAAAATTCACTTTACCATACGAAGGATCGAATGTTCGAATCATATTAATAACTTTGTAATGTTCAAAGCAGTTATATTTTGATTGAGCCTAATTCCTCGTCTGTATATAATTAACCTAGCCGCCGCAGTGCCACGACCGCCGCAGTGCCACGACCGCCGCAGTGCCACGACCGCCGCAGCGCCACGTCTTCAAAAGTGGGAACACAACACAACACAAGATTCATATCTTTGCTTGCTGATCAATGGGATCTATCCAACTAACTTACTTAATAATAATGAAGCAGTGTATATGTAGTCGTTTGACTGTTAGAAATACTTGGCAAATCACCCTCATTTTGCAGCATACGATCTATTCAGGTCACTGCCTGGAATCGAACTCGGAATCTTGGGGTTAGTATCCCGCGCTCTTAACCACTACGCCATATACCCGTGGGCAATTATGGAGTGCTTATAAATCTAATACTTTCCTATCCTTCCTTAATACCGGTTCCTATATGCTATTCGTATCGGTCTGCTTAGGAGTCTGTTGTTTCCTAGCATATGTGCTGCTTCTTTTAGTTTTCGTATTTTCCAGTGGTGTTCTCTGTCTGTAGTAATGCGAATAACATTTGGTAATCTAGTATGAAATAAAGTACGTTCGAAAAGGTAGGTTTTATAAAGGCGAGACATGTCGCCCCCTCAAAATAAGGGTAGAGGAACATCGCAAAGCTGTGACACGAAGAGATATTGATAAATCGGGTAGAGCTGATCATGTACGGAAGAATGGAGACCACCTCCCTCTGTGGGATGAAGTTAAGATAATAGACAGGGAACACTACTAGAAAATACGAAAACTAAAAGAAGCAGCACATATGCTAGAAGCAGCACATATGCAGATATGAATAGTATGTGGGAACCGGTATAAAGGAAGGATAGGAAAATATTAGATTTATAAACCATAAAATTCACTCCATAATTGCCCACGGTCATATGGCGTAGTGGTTAAGAGCGCGGGCTACTAACCCCAAGATTCCGAGTTCGATTCCAGGCAGTGACCTGAGCAATAATCATAATGGTGATATATTAATAATAATAATAACAACAACAACATCGAAAAATACCTTAGGAATGAGGACTCAAGACACCTGATGATATCAACCGAACGTTTACATCAGCCGAAACGTTGTGTTAACAACAAACAAGATGAGGACAATTATCACTCAAATTCAAACAATGTAAATAATGTACATAATTCCTCACCTCTTAAATATAGAAGTGAAAGAAACTAATTTGTCATGTTACTTCAGAGGGCGATTTTTCGCTATCTGATCATAGAATTTGATCATATCTAACATGAAGAATCTGTTATTTAAAGATAACGATTATACACACTTGTTGTTGTTGTTGGCACTCCGTCGCTTACGACGTCGAGGGTTCCAGTTGATCCTACCAACAGCCTGCTCGTGAAATTATCGTGCAAGTGGCTGAGCACTCCACAGACACGTGTACCCTTAACGTAGTTCTTGGGGATATTCAGCGTGACACAGTGTGACAAGGCTGACCCTTTGAATTACAGGCACAACAGAAACAGGGTGTAAGAGTGAGAGAAAGTGGTGGTGAAAGAGTACAGCAGGGTTCGCCACCATCCCCTGCCAGAGCCTCGTGGAGCTTTAGGTGTTTTCACCCGGTCTGGGAATCGAAACCGCGATCCTATGACCGCGAGTCCGCTGCCCTAATCACTGGGCCATTGCGCCTCCTATACACACTTGTATATTGCAGGTAAAACGCTGAATAGAAACATCTTTGCAATAAGGTCATTTGTAGGGTTTTCATTGTAGATAAAGACAGTGATTGATGGATTTCTACTACCTCATCATCTACTAAATATTTCGAGTGAAAAAGACAGTAGTTAGCGGGGTAGAATGGCAAGGAAAGATATGTCATTCTCAGTAGGAAAGGACGAGTAGTGGGGCGAATGTTTTCTATGTAAATTAAGACAAACATTCTGAATAAAATTGGAATATAGAGTGTAATCTGAGCAGAAGTGGTGTTTACCTCAGAGTATAGCAGATGATGGATTGGATCAATGTTTAACTAGCGACCGTGGATGTTTACAAAGACAAAGTAAGTTTATCTGTCTATTGATTATTGGTCATTTATTAGACAGTGTCATTGCATTTAGTGAATGGTTTGTTTGGGATTGCTGCAATCATTACAGTCCTTGTATGTATTGGGTTGGCAACTACATTCCCGCTGGTTTTTAAATTTGAATTTCTTAAAAGGTTTAATAAAAAATAATAACTATTCACCCTTGTTGTTTACAACTTCTTCCCAACGTTCAACAAGATTTGCAATCACCCGATTTCGATACGAAAAATCGATCCATCCAAGCTCTCAATTCTGCATCAGTATTGAACGAAACTCCGGGCATAGTATTTGAAAGAGATTGAAAGAGGTGGAAATCAGTTGGTGCCAAATCAGGAGAGCACGGTGGGTGTGGCAGCACTTCCCTGCCATGTGTTTAAATGGCTTCCTTGGTCATATTGGCGATATGAGGGCGGGCGTTGTCGTGCAGCAGAACTCCATGCTGACGATTAGGTCTTTTCTCTTGATTAGCTGTGTTGAGTCGTTCCATCTGTTGAACGTAGAGTTCCGCGTTGATCGTTTGGTTCCGTTCAATCAATTCGTAATGGATAATCCCTTCCCAGGCCCACCATACGCACAACATCGTTTTACGTGGATGAAGATCTTGTTTCACGCGCGGTGTCGCTTGTTTACCGGGGCTAAGCCATTCCTTACGTTGCTTCATATTGATGTACAGGCACCATTTTTCGTCGCCAATAACGATTCGGTAAAGAAATGGTTGCTTGTGTCCATGTGTTGAGCGATGACGAGCAAGCAAACCAGCGGATATTATGGCTCGTTGACTTTGTTGTTGTCACTTAAAGCATGCGGTACCCATGCTCCGTATTTCTGAACCTTTCCCATCGAGTGAAAATGCTTCTTTATAGCAGTGTGGACGCATTCCATTTTCTCTGCCAGCTCCCTTGTCGTTTGACGAGATTTTTCGTGCAAAAGTTGGTTTAATCGCTCTTCATCGAACTCAACTGGACGGCCAGAACGAGGTGCGTCTTTGAGGTCAAAATTTCCATTTTTGAACTTGGCATACCAATCACGAGCGGTTCTTTCAGCTATGGCACCCTCTCCATACACAGCACACATGTCGCGAGCAGCTTTTGCGGGCTTAGAACCTTGATTAAAAGCAAAAATGAGGTGTCGAAAATGATCGTTTTTCTTAACTTGACATTCCATTTTACTGATCTGAAAATAAACAAAAATTAACTAGAATTAACTAGAAAAAAAAACAAACAAAATAGATTCCAAAAGAAGTGGAATTAGTCTTGAACTAAAGAATCAAATGATTCTGGATTATGAACCAGCTGATAAGGTAACTTATTAGAGATATTATGTTCAGTTTCGGAGAAGGGTACTATCTACAGAAGTCTCTAATAAGAAACATACTTCACTGCTATTCTCTGAGAATCGCTGTTAAAAATTTGCCTCATGTTGGTCATTTACATTTCAGAGTGATTGATAACTAACATTGTAGACAGTCTGAATTCACTGCAGCATCAGCTGCCTCTCTTATACATAATGTGTTTAAGATTTTAAGAATAAGAGCTGAATGTAACTGTGTAAGGAAACCATGATTTTCTATATGAAAAACAAAAGAGAGATAGTAAGAAAGACAGACAGAAAAGGATACACAATATCGTAAATACTAACTGAATTTAAAGAAATGAAAACTACAAACGTTTATGTAAATCTTTGTCACTATAGATTCAAGAATGCTAACGTAATGTGCAAACATATGAATGCATTATGTAATGTGTCAACATAACTTTAAAGCTATTAATCACTTGATTGCAAGGAATCACTTCACGAAATATCTTCAATATAAAATACAATCATGATATGTTTGTATGCAGCTATATATGTGTGTTAGTGTGTCTGTGTGTCTCTATGTGTATATGTGTGCATATAGATACATATGTTGGTGTGTTCCATTCTGATTTTAATCATTTGAAGTCTTCCTTTAAGGAAGGAGCAGGTTTTAACAAGAATGCACTGCTCAATAGCTGGAGCGCAGATAACAAAAATTCATATTTTACACTTCAGAAACTTGAGAAAAGTTTTTATTGTTCTTCTTTCAGATGGTATTTGTAATGTACGTGTTAGTTGGTTGGTTTCTTTTTCATGAAACTCCAGTTTATGCAGACTATCATTTAGGTATTTACTCATAAACCAAAAGCACTAATTATTATTGGTATAAATGCGAATTTATACTCTGGGTATAGAAGCTAGAGGTTTCGAGGCATTTAACAAGAACAGCGAAGCATCTCCCAGCGGGGGTCATGAGCCAAGTTTCTCTCTTTCAAATGCCGAAAAATTTTTTTTTTAATACGATCAACTACTCTCATCAAGAAAGTATCACCGAACCACGTACCAGTCAAATATGAGGAAAGCGTAGATGTGTCCCTACCACTGTCGTTCCACACTAATTCTACACTTGCAGATATCCTGGAGCACATTCACAGAAAAGCCCAGTGGCGGACTGGCCAGGTTGTCAGGTTGCCCGATGGTGAGTGGGTCCCTGCACATCGGAATCCATATATGGGGGCTCATGTTAGTATCTAATAGGCCCATCTCCTCGAGTTTGAGAATTTTTTATTCACTCCTGGAAGAAAGCATTAATCATTTCAGCCTGGCTGTGTTTGTAGACAGTTAAAAAGAATACTTTAACAAAAAAAATTAATTGACAGCATTGTAGCTGCAGGTGGACCCCCTTGTAGTTGCGGGTGGGTGCCCATGTAGTTGCGGGTGGGGTCCCTTGTAGTCGCAGGTATTTTTAGACCCAGTCCGCCACTGGAAAAGCCATTGAACTTGTTGACATTCCCATACACCCTCTAATCTATGACCCATAAACGAGCTGTTCCCTCTTTTTGCCTTTTATATTGTTGCTACATTGACCTTTATCTTAACAGCAAAGTGTTTCTGTACCACTTCCTCTCAAACAGCCCCGACTCACTCATTTCATCCTATCATTTATATCGTATTCAACCTCCAAGGTAACGATCTTACAAAATTTCCTCATCACTTAACCCTGTAATATCAGCATCCTGATCGTTTATGCCTCCATATATCTTTTCCTGTTGTGGCAAACTTTCACCTGTTTAAGCAGATTATTAATGGCCTCAATCACAAAAGTTTCGAGGGGAATACGTCCACCATGGGCGTGGGGTCTAACTATAAAAGAAACAGTATGTCAGGTATGGTTGTATGGCTAAGAAGCTCGATTTGCAACCACATGATTTCAGGTTCAGTTCCACTGTATGACACCTTGGAAAACTGTCTTCTACTATAGCCCCCGGGCCGGCCAATATCGTGCCAGTGAATTAAGTAGAATGAGACTGCATGGAGGCCCCATCATATATACATGCGCACGCGTGTGTATGTGTGTGTGTGTGTATGTGTGTGTGAGTGTGCCTATGTGTGTGTGTCTGTGTGTCTGTGTCTGTGTAGTGTGTCTGTGTAGTGTGTCTGTGTTTCTGTTTGTCCTCCACAACCGGTTAACAACCGGTGTCTATGGCCCCCGTAACTTAGTGATTTGGCAAAACGGAGCGACAGAACAATTATCGGAATTTAAAAATAAATACTGGGGTTGATTTGTTCGAGGAAACCTTTCGAGATTGTGCTCCAGCATGGCCGCTATCCAATGACTGAAAGTATGAAAAGATGAAAGATAAAGATAAAACATGACAGCAATGAAACCATAATTCCTATAAATTTTAGCCGACCTCAAATGTCTTAATTGTTCCCCGACCGAGGGGTAAAACACACACATCAATATAGAGGTTTTTATTACTTTAGCATTAGAGGTGATGAATGCTAATAAATATTTAATGCTATTTTAATCAGCCTGTTTATCATTGATATCGATCAGGTTATGGCGATTATTTAGAAATAATAAATAAATAATCCACTTCACTATAATGCATGATTGAATTAGTAGACTCTGTCAGTTTTCTGAAAATCCTTTCCAACACCTCCCACTGCTATTAATATTAACTCCACAATGCTATCTGTGTATGAATCACTCGATAAAGTAGTAATTAAGAAGACAATAAATATCCCTCATACAAGATATATATGGTTTCCATGCATAAACTCACAGAATTAATTAGAAACCTTAATTGAAACACCCCGTTTTCCTCTTAGCTTCTTTCCCAGCCGTACGCACAGAATCACATACACAAACATAGCCAAATATTTATCTGTGCGTGTGAGATAACGCTATCAATGTTTAACCAATTACGACCACATATTTATTTAACTTAGTTTCCACATTCATAACGTCTTCGGAGACATACAAAGTAAGTCTTTGATCGATAGAATTTCAACCAATCTTAGCAACAACAACACAAAAATAATCATTTACTAATAATCACTGTCGTGACATCTCTTATTCGCTTTGGCTGTGAACAGTAAGAATATCTCGATGGAATAAAACTAAAGTTCCCCCCCCCGCCCGCCTCCAGCTTCTTACCATCTAGGATTTTATTTCTCATTACTTAACTGTCTTCCTTGAATATTGGGTGAGTGTAAATATATATATATATGTGTTATTTCTTTACTACCCACAAGGGGCTACACACAGAGGGGACAAACAAAGACAGACAAACAGATTAAGTCAATTATATCGACCCCAGTGCGTAACTGGTACTTATTTAATCGACCCCGAAAGGATGAAAGGCAAAGTCGACCTCGGCGGAATTTGAACTCAGAGGGTAGCGGCATTTCGCCCGGCGTGCTAACGTTTCTGCCAGCTCGCCGCCATATATATGTGTGTGTGTGTGTGTGTGTGTGTGTGTGTGTGTGTGTGTGTGTGTGTATGTGCGAGTGTGTTCGTGCGTGTACACAAACAAACACACACACATACATATATGTATGTATATATATATATATATATATATATATATATATATATATATATATATATATATATATATATATATGTATGTATGTATGTATGAAATCCACTAGCACAATGAGAAACAAGCTCCCTACAGAGAAAAAAACATTCATCAGGCGCATCAAAAGACTTAATAAAAAAAGATCAACCAATTAAAATACTTCCACATACAACATTAATATTCAAAATCAAGGAAAAAGCTGGAGTTTTAAAAACTTCATCTGCAGACCAACATGAACACCTTCATTGAAAACCAAAGAGCTGCAGAGGAACATTGGGTAATCAAAAGAAGTTAAACAGAACCCAAGCGTTCTATTCATATGCAAATAAGAATAGGACTGCTGTCTCACCCATTGGTCCATTGATCGATGATAACGGCATTCTCCAACACGATGCTAACGAAATGGTAGAGGTACTGCAGAAACAACACTGCTCTGTCTTTAGTGATCCCATTGAGATAGACGTAAGGGGCGTGAACGAAGTCGATTCCCAAACTATTATCTTAGACATAACCTTTACTGCTCCAGACATCATAACATTCTGCTGTGAGCCCTGATAGATTCCCCTCTAGTCTCCTGAAGTAATGTAGACACCAACTTGCAGACACTTCGACCAACCTCTGAAGAAATTCTTTAGACTTAGGCCATATACCTAAACTGCACTTATCTCAGTCTGTCATCCTGGTTTTCAAACAGGGAAACAGATCCCTCGCATTTAACTATCATCAAACGTCACTCAACTCCTTTATCATTAGAGTGTTTGAAAGAGTGATGAGATCAAGGATGGCTT
Source organism: Octopus bimaculoides (assembly GCF_046866305.1). NCBI lineage: Eukaryota > Metazoa > Mollusca > Cephalopoda > Octopoda > Octopodidae > Octopus > Octopus bimaculoides. The sequence continues at coordinate 11,459,137 of NC_142928.1, read as the reverse complement.
GCTTCCTGGAGAGCCTCAGATTCCTAAATTCAAACCAGCTTGGCTTTCACTGTGTCTAACACAGCTCTTATACCACATCGATGATATTCTTAAAGCCTTGAGAACAGGTTCGAACTCAGATGTCATATAGCTTGACTTCAGTAAAGCGTTCGACAGAGTTGACCATAATATCCTACTGTCAAAATTGTCAAATGTTGGAATCCGTGGGAAACTTCTATACTGGATTGAGTATTTCCTGGAGAACAGAACATAACATGTTGTGTTTAGTGAAATCCACCAAAGCCCCGCAAAAGTACCAGTGGTGTCCCTCAGGGGACTGTCTTGGACCTGCTCCTCTTTAAAATCAATATAAACGTCCTTTCCAGCGTCATAAAGCACAGTTTCGCTTATTTTTCTTCTTACTTTCCCCTGACATTTCCACGTGTAGTTTCTATTTTGTTTTTGTACCATATTTCTATTATATACATATATATATATATATATATATATATATATATATATATATATATATATAAAAATATATATATATATATATATATATATATATATATATATATGTGTGTGTGTGTGTGTGTGTGTAAGAAAGTTGGTATGTGAAAGCACGTGGTTGGATGTATAAAAGATAATAAGAGTGAAAAAACTACAGAAGGCTTGTGTTACATGGTTAAAGTATATATTTAAATTATGTCAGAAAAATGTTAGAAAAATGTTATAAAATCTTTTTGGTATATAAACATTGTATTTTGAGAAATAACCGGTTTCGTGTTGTCTTTTCAAATTTCTCTACTTCATTGTAATGTGTTCGCTCGAAGTAGAGAAATTTGAAAAGACAACACGTAACCGGTTATTTCTCAAAATACAATGTTTATATACCAAAAAGATTTTATAACATTTTTCTAACATTTTTCTGACATAATTTAAATATATACTTTAACCATGTAACACAAGCCTTCTGTAGTTTTTTCACTCTTATTATCTTATATATATATATATATATATATATATATATATATATATATATATATATATACAAATTAAAAGGGTAAAGGATTATCAATTTATTAATTTATTAATAAATCAACAATTAATAATTTTTACCAAGCCCTTCGGTATGTAAGCACCATTATCGGTGGAGAACTTATTTAAAAGTTCATATATATTTATAAACATAATTTAGGGATCAGCAAATATTTGCTTCACATATATATATATATATATAGGTATGTATCTACGTATAAATAAACAAAACATGAGAAGTTGTTTGCAGGCTATTATTAAATTACACCATCACACGTATGCATCATACTCATAACATGTTTATTGCTCCCGTAATGCAAAATTATTCATTCTGCAATCCATGATTCTCCTCTGTGTATAAGCACGCATATATGTGTGAGTGCGTGCGGATGTCCGGCTGTGTGTGCGTGTGCTTGTATAATTAGGTGGTATTTTTTCTGTGGTGTACAGGGAATATATTTTCGAGTCATTATAGTATAATGGTGTGCAGATTAATATTTTCCATTTCATAAACCCCCACACCCAGAAGCACGCGCGCGCACATGTATATCATGTATATTTATTCATATTTATACACACATGTATATATATCCATATATACATATGTATATGAATAAATATGTGTATATTTACATATATATATATATATATATATATATATATATATATATATATATATATATATATATACACATATAGGTATATATATACATGCACACACACATACAAACATATGTGTATATATATTGTCTATTCATATATATATATATATATATATATATATATATATATATATATATATATCACACACACACACACCACACCACTACCTATGAGAGAATAAGTTCCCTATAAAATGATAATAATATGAAACTAATACAATACACAGATAAATAAATGGAATTAAATAATTATATATACAAACAAAATAAATTAAATTAAATTAAATTAAATTAACATAAAACAGAAAGAAATGAAAAAGTAAGTAGATAAAAACAAATGGATAAAATAAATAAAATTCAGTTAAACGAACGTTAATAAATAGTGGGTGCTGATAATACAGGTACCATACACATTCCCACACACACACAAAACATTGACGCACACAGGAATATACGCATGCACAAGAAAAACACTCAGGGGTATACGCATGTGCAAATAAAGACACATACAACAGGGATAGAAAATGGCAGATTGTTAGTAAGGAGAGACACAAAAAAGAAAGAAGAGAGCAAAAGACCACTGATGAGGTCACAGAAGTGTGACGAAAAAACTCTGGCCGAAATACAATTAATATAAAATAAAGCTGAAACAAGTGAACACCAAATATATAGTGCGTGTGTTTTTTATTGGCTAAACTGACAACAAGACCATCCCCAAATGCAACAATATATATATGTTAGGTTTGCAACTAAATTCCCGCCGGTTTTTAAATTTAAATTTTTTTAAAGGTTTAATAAAAAATAAAAAATAATTAATAATGTATTCACGCTAGTTGTTTACAACTTCTTCCCAACGTTTAACAAGATTTTCAATACCTCGTTGGTAGAAATCACCCGATTTTGACTCGAAAAATTCATCTAGCGAAGCTCTCAATTCTGCATCAGTATTGAACGAAACTCTGCGCATAATATTTGAAAGAGATCGAATGAGGATGTTCCCGACGCTAATTAGATACATATCTCTAGAACCCTTTAGATTTATGAACTCTACAATCTCCACATTGCTAAGGTTAGTTACTCCCGCTTACAGAACATCGGTTCAAACATCGCATACTTCAATAGCTCACACCTATACACAACCACGAATCTACACTCTAGCCTGCAATTGTTGAAATCCTACCAACTCTCTACTGAAAGAAAACTGCTTCACAAAGCTGTTGCTTCTAAAGCCACCCTCACATCATGCAATAGCATCACAAGATTCTACACAGGCATAACAGCCGATAACTTTAAAGGAAGGAATGCATGACCTTCGTACACCTTCAGGCGCGGGAATGGGGAAACGTCCACCTCCCTGTCCCCTTTAACAGGATATTTCGCGACCATCAGGATATTAAATGGGGCCTCATTGATAGGCGCCCCACTTTACTCACCCAGAACTCGCAATTGCTAAGTCTGTCTCCTCGAGAAACTATACATACTCGACCAACCGACAGTCTCCACCAACGGAAAGAATGTTGCCATCATAAATATTATTGGGGCAACCATAAGTACTCCTTCTTAATGAACTGACAATCTGAATATACGACTCCATGCCTGACCGTTCCCTACACAAGTGTAGACTATTTAATGTCTGTTGTCCGTGTAAACTACAGTCCCGCCCAAACTGATCACGTAGACGTGATTTTAACCTAACATCATCAAATTTAGTCACTCTCACGTATAAACTTATGCCGCTAATACGTTAATGCCACACTGAAGGAACACCAAGTACGAACCCTCGATACTAAGACTACAGGGAAGTGATGTTACGAGATGCACTATAAAACTACTTCTTGCCATAGTGGCAGCAACTTCTAACCAAACCCTAGCCAAGCACAAGGGCCTAAGAATAAAGGAACTATATCGACTCCGCAGCATTAACACCACGTGACCTGAGTTGACCAATATATTAACCTCATCCTTGTCTCTCGCTGGCCGTATCACGTAAGCGAATCACGTTGTTAGTGACAAATTCTATTCAAATCACTGTTTTTATTATACACTCTCAATTTGTCCCTTCTCGGTGTCTTGCTTGCACAGCAAGTGCGAATTTGATTGTATCCATTTACTTAATTACGATATTGTTCTGTTTTCATGGCTGTTATATTCAGAAACTTTGAGGGTTAACAGTGTTATGGTTTCGCCTCTTGTCAATTCAGACTGAATATATATCCAAATGCTAAAAGGCATTCCAGTTGAGATCACCTTAATTTTTGTGATATAACTAGTTCAACAACATCTATGTCCTTGTATTCGGAATGTAGATTAGATTTGCAGCAAGTTGTCCAATTATTTTAGCAAGTCATTCAACAAATAATAGAAGTAGAAAAGAAGGGACATAGATAGATAGATAGATAGATAGATAGATAGATAGATAGATAGATAGATAGATAGATAGATAGATATGTCTGTTCAGGGAAAGGCAGAGGAGGCCAAACAATAATGACTTGTAATATTTAATATTGCACCTTCACTTTCTATGTTTAAAAGCCACTAGTAGAGATAATGTATTAATATGTTTATCACTCCAGATCGCCAGTAAAACAATATGTTTGATTTAACTGATTATAAGACATTGTTTCTAATCTACAAACTCCCTATTACAGAACAGAATATGTTTATTCATGCATTTTAGGAAGCAAATATGGCGTTATTGGAAGGCGTGTATTTGTTGAAGGTGCGAAGCTGGAACGGGTATGATAAAAACAATTTCAGTTGTTAATCGAAAGAGGACAGAGCATATCGTTTTATAAAAACCTATAAAACTTACCACAACATCACGGCTATCATCAGTGGCATGATAAATCATGTTTCTGGGCAGCGAGGTTAATTTCATTCCGTTTGTTTTTCCATGAATTAACATAGATACGCTTGAATAAGCACTATTCAAGACAGACACGTCCAAAGCTTTAACAAGCAGACTTTATACGATAACCAGCGTTGATGCAAATGCCATACGAGAAATCAATTGAGATATGTCATTACATGAGGTTATCTGTTTTTAACGGGAGACTGCATCCTTGCTGCAAAAGTATTTAAAACAAAAGATACCCGCATGATACATTGTACTTTTATATCAGCTTGTGGATATATATTCATAATTGTCGTGTTACTACTAAAATTTACTACGACAGCAAACAACTTCTGAAATTATTGATTTTGTCGATAACATTTTCTAGATTGATATTAATTCTAGAATATTTCTTATTATGTCACTATGATATAGGAAATGCAGTAATGGAAACTTCCCGGTCTATATTTCATGGTCCCTTTAATTCTTTAGTTAAAATCTCATCAGTGTTAATCTTCGTCTGTATTTTCTGAGGATCGCTAAAATTAAAATTACAGTAGAATATTAGGACAGACTCAGTTGACAGTACCTCAAACCCACAGATGTAATACAGCTTCCCTAAATTATGAGTCAATTATATTGCACAAGTGTAGAGCACTCTCTTTCACTAGTTATCTCTGTTCTACCTCTTTTCTGAGTTAAATAACACCAGATCTAATTTTTTAAAAAAGATTATTCCTTCAAAATTAAAATCAATCGCTAGCTATGATTGGTGTCACGTCACATTATTTTTGTCCTGTGCTACAATAATAAACAAGAGCACTCAGAGAGTGCAAACCTCCGCCAAGGTAACACCAACGTCCTAATTTCTTTCATTGAGCACATGGCTCTTAAAAAGAGGGGACAATACAAGTACATACAAAACAAAACAATAGGGTACATAAAAACACATATCGTATGAAATTAAGGATACAATGAAAAAAGAGGAGGGAATGACTTACCTGCACCCCCACCGCATGAGCAGGCAGTTTCATTTTACTGTTTTTATATAACGTTTTACCAACAGTTCAATATTCTGTCTTGTATCTGTTGGTTTTCCCTTTCTTTCCTCTTTTTTTTCTAAATTTACACAAAGCTACTAATTATTCAGTTCTTAAATTTCCTCATTTGCCCTCATTTATGCCAAGTACTTCATTAAATCTTCGAATGCCACTACCGGCGGCAATTCATCAAAACGATATTGTACCGGTGTCACTTCTAACTTTTCAGCAAACAATTCCTTTAACCTTTCTCCACTCTCTCTCTCTCTCTCTCTCTCTCTCTCTCTCTCTCTCTTTCCAGCAGAACAGCTTCCAAACCTACACTGTTCTCGTTGGATGGCAATTTAATTCTAATTACATCCTTCATTTTCGCAATCTTTTTTCTATCTCCACACTTTTTGTGTATTATATCATATTTATTACTTGTTTTCCTTTCGATGTCTCTCTCTCCCTCTCTCTCTCTCTCTCTCTCTCTCTCTCTCTCTCTCTCTCTCTCTCTCTGATTGTCTTCACCAATCTCTTCTACTGTTGCTGGTATTTCTATCTCTGTATGTCTCTCATTCTTGAATGTTATCATTTCTCTTTCATCTTCCTTTTCCTTTTTCCTTCTGTACTTTCTCCTCCTTACTGATCGTTGGTAAAGGTTTCTGTCTTCGCTCCTCGGCCCCTTCACTTACTTTTGTTTTCCTTTCATTTTTTTCTCTGCTCTTTCGTTTTTCCTTGTTCCACGCTCTGCCCTCCACTCCATTGCCTTGTTCCACGCTCTGCCCTCCACTCCATTTCCTTGTTCCACGCTCTGCCCTCCACTCCATTTCCTTGTTCCACGCTCTGCCCTCCACTCCATTTCCTTGTTCCACGCTCTGCGTCTCCACTCCATTTCCTTTTCCTTTCTTCTTACGACTTTTTGATGGTCGGTCCGCGTTACTCTACTTCCTCTTCACCACTGTATACTGTTCTTCCATACTTTGCTTTTCTACGGTTGAAACCTCCTCTTCTTCTTGTTCTTTTTCTATCCCCTCCTCTTCGTGTTTCTGGGGACACTTAGCTTTCATCAACTCCAATACTTGGCTGGTACTTATTATATCGTCCCCGAAAAGATAAGAGACAAAGCTGACCTTGGCAGAATTTGAACACAGAATGCAAAGCCGGATGAACTGCAGCTAAACCTTTTGCACGGCATGTTATCTATTCTGTCAGCTCGCTGCCTTCATCCTATTAGTAATAATTAATTCAGTTTTTTGCTATACGGGCAGCTTGGGTGGTTAGGGGGGAGTCGATTACATCAACCCCAGTGGTCAACTGGTACGTATTTTATCGACCCTGAAAGGATGAAAGGCAAAGTTCACCTCGGCGGAATTTGAACTCAGAAAGTAGCGACGGGCGAAATACGGCTAAGCATTTCGTCCAGCGCTCTACCGATTCTGCCAGCTTACCGCCTTCATCCTATTAGTAATAATAATTTTAAATTTTGGCAAGAAGCCAGCAATTTTAAAAGTAGGGTAATGTCGATATTACGAACCCTAGTACTGGATTGGTAATTTATTTTATTGACACCAGGGAAGAGATAAAAAACAAAACCGACTCCAGGTAGAATTTGAACTCAGTAATAAATTGGAAGAAATACCGCAAAGCAGTTGTTCCGACACTCTAACAGTTCTCCTAGCCTACCACATTAATGCTATTTTATTAATGATTTCTATAATTGTCTCAACTCCACTCAACAAGTGCGGAGGTGGTATACAAGACATAGAGATGTCGAATGGAGATAAGGAACAGTTAACGCACTTCACCGAATTCAAACGGATTTCCGCCTCTTAGCAGCAACATCTTTCTTTAGAAGCATTATACTTATCCAAAGCATTATGTTATCCACAGCATTTTATACATCACCGTTTTAATATTATCCAATTCTGATTGCTATTTATAAGCTCTAAGCTGCATATATGTCTCTTTTGAGACAACAGACGATCTGTAAACCTCACAATGAAAACTGTAATATTTACATTGTCATTAGACTGTTGACTGACGACTTAACCCTGTTTAATACTATTACTATTACTATTGTGGTTATATTTATTGTCATGGTTTTTATCATCATCATCATCATCATCATCATCATCATTATAATATAATATCCAAGGCAAGGCTTTAACTCAGGTACTGTTTTCATAGCTCCAACTCCAAGACAATTCAAAAACAAAATCAAAAATTAGACAGCCCTGTCAGTTTTCAAACAACAGTTGTTTAATAAATGGAAATTATAGCGAACAATAAGCATTTCTATATTTGATTGTCCTGCTATACCGAGTTCCTGTACATTGAGTGCATAAAAATGAAAAGAAAATCATTTATGGTTTGTGCAAATAATAGGCGGGGTGTCTTTGCAGACAAATTATAGACAAAAGCACGAACAGAATATGGCAAGTGTGAGGTAGTGGATAACTAATATTCCTACTGCTAATATCCAGCAGTTTTATTTATCATTGTTATGATCAGCGTGGGAAAACGTCTATTTTTATTTGCTGAGCGTGGAAAGTGTAGCAAGTCTCCAACAGATAGTACAACTTTTAGTCATAACCATAACATCGTTGTATTGTTGGGAGAGGGAGAGTAAAAGAGAGGGATACAATAAGAAAGAAAGATAGAAAGAAAGGGGGAATGAAAGAGAGAGAGAGAGAGAGAGAGAGAGAGAGAGAGAGAAAGACAAAGAGAAAGAAAAGAAAGGAAGAAAAAATAAATAATATAGTTGGAGAACATTCAGTGAAAACGAAATATAAGCGTAAATATATACTAAACATTAACAGTCCCAGTACAAACAGGAATATAAAGTCATATATTGGTGAAGAAAGCAAATTACTAATGTTTATACAGAAATGTACAGCAGATAGTTTGCTTGAGAGGAATGCAATAAACCTAAAACCATTTATGCAAAAGTATTTTCTCCTAGCAGGAAGAACATACGTTTCAGTATAATTAATTGTGGATTAAATTATGAGTGAGAAAGATTTCAAGATGGATTCTTCCTTGCTAGAGGTAATATATTTGTTTCTTTTACCGCCAATAATTCACATTATATTGGCTTTTTATGTAGCTTGTTTCTGTTTTTTTATGCACTTATGATTGCAAATGTTAAAATTTATGTTATGATGGCTTGCAGACAAGAAAACTGTCACACATTTCAATATGTTCAAGGGGGAATTTTACCATAATGTTTCAGAATTGCAAATTTATTTCAAGTAGGAATTTCAGAATATTTAAGGCTATGCGATTCGTTTTAAACAGACGAATGTCGTTTTGAAATAAAACGGCAGCACATTCTACACGTTTGCGAAAGAAAAGCCAAGTTGAATCGTACATGAGTCGTATATTCTATTCTACAATTTTAACACTTTGAAAACTTACTGTTTAGTCACTGATGTATACTTGCGTTTCGATGAAATGTATTATATTATACGCACATTGATCAAATAAGTAATCGGAAATTCTTTACCATTGTCTAAACTCAAGAACAACATTGGAAAACATGTTTTCTACTGAAAATTATGTCAGTTGTAATGACCAATGAATATATCTTGTATTCTTCCGATCAATCATACAATGGAGACACCCATCGTAGATCGACTGAATCCTTAACAGCTGTGTGGTAATATGTTGAAGTTAGAGCATCTGCCTATACGATATAGATCTCCATGACTGCCGTTGTATACCATAATTGGATTATGATCTAAATTTTCCTCAATGTTTCACTGTTTAATTTCGATTGTCTCATATATTTCTGTTTTGCTCTATTTTTGTGTTTTTCCTCTCCTCTCTAGTTGCAAATTTCTGAAATATAATTAGGAGAATAAGTTCATGATTAGAATTAGTATAGAAAGGGTGTTTGGGAATGAAACATAGCTTTCTCAATTCAGGGGTCGCATATGAATCCATCAAGATTATTTTGTGCACTGAAGCTGGGTTTAAAAGTCATCCTTGCTTGACGTATCTGGTAGTAAAAGGGTAAGACCTTTTATTGAATCTGTGATATGGTCAAATATTGAAATATACATTAATGCTAACTCCAGTGGCCATATTCACATCGTTTCAGTTGAGAAAATGTATTAAATATAAATATGTTACTATAATCTTCCATAGTTTTGTGACTCCAAACGAATGATTATGCATCTTCCATTAAATGCGTTGCATATCTATCGCATTTATCATACCCAGAAGATCAGAGAACTTATTTTCAACAATTTTGTAAATTGTATTAGAATAAAATCTACATACGAAACAAATAATAGAAATGAGTTGGATTTCAGCTTCCCCCACCACTTCTTCGTGAATCAGACAATTGCAAAACTTTCCACACTCAGCTAATTTATCTTCGTATTAAAGAAACTACTGTGTATACTATTTTCATATCTGGAACGCACTCCAATTTTCATAAAACATGATTTAGAAATTGAAGATAAAATATGCCAAATGCTAATGGCGATCGTATTACAGCATTTCATCTGTATAATTAATATTATCTTTATTATTTTCTATATTATTATGATCTTTCTTCTTTTACTCATTAAATCGCTTTCGCTATTAATTCTTTCGTTTAATGTACTTTCTATTATCATTAAACTTCACCATCTTTCAACTTTTCTCTTCATTACTGTTCGTCATTGTTTTAACTTTCTTCTTTGTATTTTCATTCTTCGATTCTCATTCCTCTTACTCTTTTGTTTTACTTCCGTATTTCACACATTCCTCATCTCCATTTCTTCCTTTCAATATGCAATGATGAAAGATAAAGAAGAACTATGACGCCAATTTAAATCTAATAACATTAACAATCACTTTCTTTAATAAAATTACAAAATGATGAAACGTCTAGATAATTCTAATGATATATGTCTGTCCTTTATGTTATTGAATAACTGCGAAACAATTATATTTTCATAAATACCGCGAATAAGAAAAAATGAACTTAATAATCTATCATTTAAACAGCGACGCTTAAACAAGTTTAGTAAACTCCAGTCATTCTGCTTTTCTAGATCAGTTTACTGTCGCTTCTCGAACTTCATACGAAATAAGTTGTAGTTGGTCGTTATAACATTTAACATATCTACGCCCTCAATCATGTCTTAAAATAGCGCCCTGCTTTAATATTTTACTTCCTCTCCCTTGCGCTCTTCTTGCTACTCCCTTCTCCTTCTCGTTCTACCTCTCCCTCCATCCCTCCATCCTCTCTCTCCTTTACTCTCTCCCCTTTCTCTCCTCCTCCTCTTTCTCTCGCTCTCCCTCTCTCTCCACATCAGATCACATACGAGTTTCTCCTTATCCGTTTCATAGATTTCTCGTCAAATAGATACCCGAGCATAGCGAAATGTCACCCAGAGACTCTTCTATTTACACTGACGTAAAGTGTTAAAAAATAACAGCAAGCATTAATCCTAGATCTGGGTGTCTAAAGTACATGTGATTTAGCATACACAATATTATATATATTGTCCTAAACTGTGTTGATAACCTACATTACATTCACGTACAATAATAGGTTTTACACTACCAGAAAACCAAGACTATATATATATATATATATAAGCGTATACATCGACACACACACACACACACACACACACACACATATATATATATATATATATATATATATATATATATATATATATATATATATATATACTCACTTATATACACATATGCGTGTGTACGTATTGGTATATTCACACAAAATATAACAAATTTACTATAACATACTTTTGCGTATGTGTACACATGCGTACAAGTAGAAACATGCGTATAGCTACGTGTATATCTACATACCTGACTTGATACATACATAAAAGCTGTGTTTCAGTTTGTGCATATGTTTGGCTTTCGTAGAGTTTCATTAAAATGAGTCAATAATAAATTTGCTTCTTTACATTTTCTCTCTTAATTTATTTTTCTGGTGGCGGGGACAGTATTGAAACCACATATAAATTAAAGTATATTTTCGTAAGATAATATTATTTTGCTTTTATTCATTTTATCATATATATGTATATTAAAAAAAAAATTTATTGGTTTTAGACTAGATGACAAATTATATGACATATAAATAGTTGATATCGACACATATAGACAAATAGAAAAGTTTATTTTTTCATGTATGTAATTTTGTCTATTTTTGAATAGTGCCTAGACTAAACGTGGGCATTGTTGCTGAATGGTATAGAGAACAGACAAGGATGAGCTTAAGAGAAGAGGAGAAACAAGGCGAAGCAATAAAAAGGTTATATGTAATTGTAGATAGGTTAGATAGAAAAGTGCAGACATTAACAAAAAGATGGAATGATAGACAGAATAGATTAATAGATAGATGAATTAGATGACATAGAAAGAGAGAAAGAAAAAATATGATGCCAAATAATTACGAGACAGATTGACAAAAACACATTATGTTTATATACATAAATAGCAGGAGAGGAACCGATATACGATGGATATATATATATATATATATATATATAATTCATATAAATACGGTGTATTTATATTTATATGAATAATATATAGTCTATTGACTAAATTTTTTACACGCTCGGCTAATGGTAGTAGAAATTTCTAATATTTCTTATTACTCTGATATCATTAATCATATATATATATATACATACACACACATGCACACCCCATCGCGCGCGTATACCCCACACACACATATATAGCAGGATAGATAACGAGAGAGACACATTGACAAGGATATGATATGATTTGAATATTTGTATAAATAGAGGATAGATAACGCGAGAGACAAATAGACGAAGAGACAATATAAGGGATATATACATATTTATTCTATTATTCTTTTATTTCTTTCAGTCGAGCAAATCGACCCCAGGACTTATTCTTTGTAAGCCTAGTACTTATCCTGTCGGTCTGTTTTGCCGAACCGCTAATTTACGGGGACGTAAACACACCAACATCAGTTTTCAAGCGATGATGGGTGGGGACAAACACAGACACACGAACATACATACATATATATATATATATATATATATACGACGGGCTTCTTTCAGTTTCCGTTTACCAAATCCACTCACAAGGCTTTGGTCGGCCCGAGGCTATAGTAGAAGACAGTTACCCAAGGTGCCACGCAGTGGGACTGAACCCGGAACCATGCCGTTGGGTCGCAAGATTCTCACCACACAGCCACGTCTATATACATGCATACATGCATACATACATATATATATCATTACATATAATACATATATATATATATGTAGATAGATAGATAGATAGATAGATAGATAGATAGATAGATAGATAGATATCAGGATAGATAATGATAACGAGAAAGACAGACTGATATGGAGATGATACGATATAAGGGAAATATATACAGATAGCAAGATATGAACGAGAGAGGTAAATGGATAAAGAGAAATGTTGAAAGAAAAAAATCTAGGAATTAATATGCTAGAGCTGTAACGATGATGTCCGACTTGTTGCTAAGCGCATGGTGTTGTTAAAGACTGTATTTCTGTTGAAAATGTCATTTTTTTCTATTTACACAGTGTATTTACCTATCATTTCATAATAATTCCCTGAGAAATCGCAATTCTTTTATTTTATCTTTATTCGTTGAGACTAATCGACATGTAGTGACTCATAACCAACCGGTTATGGCAATGTTAATGGTGTCAACATTCGTAGTGCTACCACCTTATTCTCCTATACTCTTTCTTCTGCTCCTCCCCTCTGTCACGAACGCCTCACATTTTATTGAGCAAATGGGTGACATTTGAATTTGTATGTAAGCTTCTAGTCTAAGCTAGAAAGGATATGTTATTTTGTTTATTGTTATTCTTTGTTTTTGTTTTAATTCTCGGTGTTTTCCTCTTTATCCCCACTCAATTTTATGTTACGCACGACTGATTTTAATACTTGCTTTTTTCAAATATATAATATATAATATATATATATATATATATATATATATATATATATATATATATATATATATATATATGTGTGTGTGTGTGTGTGTGAGAATATGTTCGTATGTTTAGATATATAATATGGATATACATATATGTATAAACGTACATACACACATATGTGTGCACGTGTAAGAGTATGTATGTAGGTATGTGAGTGTATATATATATATATATATATATACGTACACTCAGCCCTCAACGTTTGTTTTTACTGTCTTGTTCTTACTGTTTCTATTGTTTTTACTGTCTTGTTCTCACTGTCCTGTTCTTGTTAAAACTTTCACCCTCCGCCAAAAATTCCAAATTTTATTTAATTTGCTTTGCGGGAAGGACTGTTACAACGAAGTCGCGTATTGCCCTTGCCTTCGAAACGCGGAGTAGATGGACAGGGAAAACTGACGAAGGGATATACTCTTTATGTTGCATGTCTCGTTTCTCTGTTTGTCTGTTTTTTTTATTTTCGTTGTTCGAAAACAGTTCGTTTTTTATTTTCGTTTTCATGTTTTCGTTTCTCATTGTGTTTAACGTTTTTTTTTTATGTCCTGTACCCATATATGCATGTATGTATACATATAGATGTAGGTATGTACATATATCTATGGATATATGCGTATATCTATATATTATTTATATTATTATATATATGTATATCGACTGTATCTCTCTGTGTGTGTATACGTGTGTCTATATATATTAACATTTAAATGAAAAGAGAAAAGAAGCAATAGTACTAAATACTGAAAAGACTATACAATTTATCACAAGTTGAAACATCGGAGATTGTTACTCCGAGTTTCTGTTTATCGTACGATTGTAAAAAAAAAAAAAAAGAAGAAAAAAGCATAAATTTAAGTATTAGTAAACATGTAGGGAAAAACTTTAAATATTACAACCGTCCCGATTGAATGAGACAAAAGGAATGAATCCATTATTTAGAAAATAAAGCGAATTGACAACTACAAGAGACAAGGTAAAATGTTTATATATTTTAAACATTAACGTATATGAAGACGCGTCGGCTAGTGGTTAAGTTGTTACAAGCATAATCACGGTTCCGATTGCCGGACCGGGCCGCATATTATGTATTTTAGACAAGACACTTCATTTACTCATTGACTGTTGTTCTGGTTCTTTTACCTGTAAATATGTAACTCGGCAACAGCAGACTGATAACCTATTCAAGTAGGATGTTGTGATCATGGTTACTTATACGCCATAGAAGCAGAGTAAGTGAGATTATGATAATTAGGATTCCAGATATATATATATATGTGTGTGTGTGCATGTGTGTGTGTGTGTGTGTGTGTGTGTGTGTGTGTGTGTGTGTGTGTGTGTGTGTGTGTTTGTGTGTGTGTGTGTGTGTGTGTGTGTGAGCATGCCACATGGGAACGTTGGTACTCGTTCTCATTGAGTGAGAATCCAGAATGTGGAAGAATATTAACGTTCCCATATAGCAGAATTGACATTTGTCAAACGATCTCTCTTACACGAAAACATTGTTAGCCAGGTTAACCTACAAGTAAAGAATCTTTATCCAACAATGCCGCATTTGAGTACTCATTCTTTCTATTCGATAGTAGCTCTCCTGTCGTTAGACGACGTATGAGGGTTCGATAATTTCTTACCGAAGAACCACACAGATGATTTGTTTATAGTGATCAATTGTTTGTGTAGACATAAGCTCACTCACTCCATCAAATAGGCATCACCTGGTCAGGTGCAACGAGTGCCACGTGTCAGATGTGACGAAATGATCGCAGAGCAACTTTAAATGAAGTGCTTTGCTCAAGAACACAACACAATGCCCTGTGTGGGAGTCGAACCCACGATCTCGCAATCGTGAGTACAACATCTTAACCACTAAGCTGTGCGCGCCATATGTGTGTGTGTGTGTGTGTGTGTGTGTGTGTGTGTGTGTGTGTGTATGTAAAAGTAATCCCAAAATAGAATAAAGAAGTAAAAACACAAGAAAAACAACGACGCGAGGACGCAAAGTATTAAAAGACGCACAGGGAATGAAAGAAAGTGTGTTTTACGTTTCGAGCACAGCTCTTCTTCAGTAGCAGGTGACACAGGAAAGTCCAAGGAAAAGGTAGACGGAGGAAAAAAATCGCCAACAATCCACACACACACACACACACATATATATATATAATTTAGAGAAAAGAACTCATCCATGAAAATCCAGTCACATATAGAAAAATTTAATAAGTAAATACACTAAAAAGAATAATAATAAAATACAAAGTAATAATCATTATATACTGTGAAACATAATTTAATTTTAATTTTTGAGAAATTGAATTAATTGAGTTTTTACCTGTAAATTTGGATTTTTATCCCTAATGTTACTATCATATAGATAGATAGATAGATACATTTCTTTTATTAGCCACACAGGGCTCAACGAAGATGGGACAAATACAATGTAGAGCTTTTCTTTTTGGGAGGGGGAAGGAAGGAAAAAAAAAAAAAAAAAAAAAAAAAAAAAAAAAAAAAAAAAATTGGTGGTGTCGATCAAAAGGGATCGTAGGAAGGGAAAAAGGGGCAGTTCGATCAAAAGGGATCGAAAAAAAAAAGAAAAGGAAAGGCCGATCAATAGGGATCGTGTATCACACAGTAATGTTCTCGTGTAAAAAGAGGGGAGGACAGTTTAGGTTTAGCCGTGGAAGGAAAAGCCCACGGAAAAGACCACGGTAACCTTGGTCAATATTCTCATTGAAGAAACTATAACAGTAAGTGACTCTCTTTTGCCTTTTTGTTTTATTTATTTTTTTTTTCTTGTTCATAGGGTTATGCTCAAGATGGCTCCGTCGTTCACACGTGCCATCCTTGCTACATTCACCCATCTTTTTTTGAAGCATTCACTAGACAAGACTTCCCTTTCTACTCTCAACTTCCTCTTCAGGTGATACTTGAAGAAGTTGATGAGAGATTGCCCAGAGAGGAAAGTCTTTGTCTCTAGACCTTTCAGACGCGTCCACCATACACATTCTTTCGCCATAGCCACAAGTACGATGAAAATAGCTCTTCCTTCCCGTTTAAAGGAAGGAGGCGCGACAATATTCACGATAGACTCGGCTGATAGACCGACTCGTCCCACACGCGATAGCAGTTGTTCGACGTAAGCCCACAGCTCGGAAATGGTGGGACACTGTACGAGTGCGTGCAGAACGGTTTCGTCGCTCTGCCGGCATCTCGGACAGGTCGGCCCCGTGTTTCTCGAGCCATGCCTGTAGAGCTTATCCCGAACGGGTAGTGCTTCTCGATAGCACTGCCAGGCCAGGGATCTCTGGAAGTTGTCCATAGGTCCCGGCCCGAAGGTCGTCTTAAACAGGCGGGTCAGGTATTCCTCGTCGACGCCCAGGTTCGCCCCGAGATCGTCGTCGTACCTTCCCTCCACTAATCCACTATAGAATGCGTTAGTTGTGATGCAGTCGCTCAAGGTTGACCCGGGTTGTTGGAGTTGCCGAAGAGCAGCGCGACACTCGCGGTGCCATTCGCCCTTCCTCGGCCTCTTCTTGATCCATGACTGCAGTTCGGTCATGGAGACGAGCTGCGGGAAAGCGCGCCGCACAAACGGTGACCACACCTGTTCACCGCTGTCTACGTAGAGCCGGAGATGTCGCAGTCTCAGCGCGTGTCTGCGCATCATCAACCACGGCATGCCCAGTCCTCCTTTTAACGGGTGTTGGCAGCAAACGGATCGCCTAACCATCGGAACGCTTCCTTTCCACAAGAAGCGGAAGAGGATGCGCTCCAGTTTGGTGATGGTAGGGTCGGGACAAGGAACGACGGTCAGGCGGTAGTAGATGACGGACGCGATGTACGTGTTCGCCACCTCCGCCCGACCTTTCAGGGAAAGCTTCCTCTCGGCCCATTGCCGGGCTAGAGTGGCCACCCTTCTCGTTATCTCGTCCCAGTTCTTCTCCGTTTGGAGGTCTGGACCAAACCAGACCCCGAGCATCTCAACCGGACCGTCAGTCCAACGTCCCACGACGGAGGCGCTACTTGACGGCATGGGGTTGCTTCTCCAGGTGCCGAGCCGCAAGCCCACTGACTTATCCCGGTTGATTTTCGCTCCCGTTACCGCTTCGTAGTCTCTCAGTGTCTCGCCGACAAGCTCGATGTGCTTTTGGCTAGACACTATGACGGTGACGTCGTCCGCGTATGCCGACACGCTCGTCCCGCATCCCAACTCTCGCGGGATGCCCCTCAGCGTCGCCAGCTTCCGCAGTAGTGGCTCGAGAGTCAACACGTACAGAAGCGACGAGAGGGGGCATCCCTGACGGACCGAACGTGCAATGTCGAAGGGTCTTGATAGATGCCCATTGACGCGAACTACCGAACGGATGCCTCTGTACAAGGCAGCCATCCAGCCGCGGAAAATGGGACCGAAGCCGGCTGCTATGAGGACAGCCTCCAAGTATTGATGGTCTACCCTATCGAAAGCTTTCGATTGATCTAAATTGATCAGGGCCCCACCCATGCCAGGTTCCTTAACTACCCTCTCTATGATGTAGCGCATCAGATGGAGGTTGTCATGGATGCTCCTGCCCGGCACCGCGCACGTTTGCGCCTTGCCGATCAGTTTCTCGATGACAAGCGCCAACCGCTTGGCTAACACCTTGGCCAAAATTTTCAAGTCTGCATTGAGCAGAGTGATGGGCCTAAAGTTATCTATGACGTCCCCCTTGTTTGGATCTTTCTTCAGCAGCGTTACGGCTCCTCGACTCACAAAACCGGGAATGCTCCCGTTTTGCTGCCAGTTGCAGTACACCGCCACCAAGACGTCTCCAAACAAGTCTGGCTTACAGTTGTAAAGCTCGTAGGGCAGACCATCCAAACCCGGAGATTTGTCCCTCGAGCATCCCGCCATCGCGTCCCTCACTTCCGCCGCCGTGATGGCACCTTCGCAGCACTCCGCCTCTCTTGCCGAGAGTCGTGGCAGGCTGTGCAGGTAGGCACTGAAGTCCACCCTGCGTTCTCGCTCGCCATTCGTCCCAAACAGTCGAGCAAAGTGCCGCTGAAAGGCCTCACACATTTTGCTTGGCTCGAGCAGTTCGCGCCCCTGTTCGTCCACCAGAGACCGAATGGTGGCTTTGTTGCCCTGTTGCGCCTCCGCCACCCGGGCCTCTCGTGCGGCTCCAACACCTTCGTTTCTTAGAGCACGCATCCTAGCCCTGACAACGCACCCTTCGTGTTTGGCGTTGAAGTGTTGGTCAAGGGCCAACCTCGCCGCCAAAACGTCGGATGCGATGCCACTTCTAATTGCCTCTTCTAGCTTCTTAACTAGTTCACCCTCTACTCTGTTTCTGTCTATGGCTAGTGCTTTGCTATACCTAACCGCTTCTGCTTTTATTGCTCTCTTGAGGGCAAACCACCATTTGTTATTGATGATGGCTCCTGTCAAAGCCCTCTTTACTAACGTGCTAATCCGGTCTCTGAAAACTGGTCTCGACGGGAAAGACGCGTTTAGTTTCCAGTAACCGGAGCCCTGCCTATGTGTCTTATCTAAGTCTAGCGTACACGTCACAAGTTTGTGATCCGTGTAGCTGACTATGTGAAATTGTGGACACCCTATGCTATCTCTATCTACTCTCCTACACAGTATTCTATCTAGATACGATCTCGACGACCCGATGCGGTTTGTCCATGTCCACATTGGCGCATTCGGGTAATCGAGTCGGTACCTGTCAAACAGTTGAAAGCGTCTGAGCAGGTCTTTGAGGCATTTGCATCCCCGTCTATTCCTATCTCTGCCCACATAGTCTAGATGCGTGTCCAAGGTAGCATTCCAATCCCCCACTAAAAGTAAAGGACGAGACGTTCCTAGGAATACTTCTAGACGTCGGAAGAAATCCGGCCTACCTGTTAAAGGTGGTGCGTATACTGATATGAGTCGAAAAGCACACCCATCGCTGCCATCGACATCCAGAACAACCAATCTACCCTCCGGGTCTATGAATACTGTCTTTACTTCGAGATCCAGACTCTTGTGAAAGAGTACCGCCGTGCCACTACCGCCCATTCTCGGCAGACAGGGAGAAAAATAAATGTTAAACTGTCTGCCAAACATGGACGATAGGGCCCGCGGATCATGGAGTCTGGTCTCGCTTATGGCTATGATTTCTAGTTTATGTGACTTTATGTCATTTAGGAGGTACCCTTGTTTCCAAGGGGACCCCAAGCCACGCGCATTTACACAACCAATCTTGAGCATCATTTTGATTTGAGTGTTAAAGTTTTATAAAGAGAGTCACTTACCGTTTGAGAGTTTTTGTGTCTCCTCCTTCGGGTTTTCTTCGAGGAGATCACTATATAGTTTTTTCGCCAGGTATTTTTGGCATTTGCCAACTGCCTTTGGAAAAATAGATTTTAGTGTGTGGTGCAGGGTTGGTGTTATGTGTAGTATTTTGATGTGTTCTGGCGGTGTTGTGTATGGGTGGTTGCTGGTTTTTATGTCTTCGTTTGTTATGTTTGTTTTTGTGTTGATGTATTCCATCAACTCTGAGTTTTTTGTGTTGATGGCAGTGAGCATTGTGTGTGTACTTGCTTTTGGGGTTTTGTTGCTTGTGTTGTAGTTGTGTGTGCTTGTGTTGGTGTCTGGAGTGTTTTCGGGAGTTGTGTATCTCCCTGCTTTGTTTGTGTTTGCTTTTCTTTTCTTGCTCCTCTTCCTCCTTCCTTTCTGGGCTATTTGCCATTCCTCATTACTTTCATCTTCCGACGAAGGTTCTGAGGAATCGGAAGGGGGTAGGGGCAAATTGTGAGCGTCTGTGTGTGCTTGTGTGAGTGGTTGTGTTGCTGTTTTTGTTGGTGCTGATGGCTTGTTATTTGTGTGAGGTGTGTGTGATGTGGGGGAAGGGGAAACAGTCTTGGAATTTTCTTTCTTTTCCCCTGCTTCCTCACTTGTTGTTTTTGCAGATGTTGTTGTCTTCTCAGTTGCCAGTGTTGCTTGTGTTTCTCTTGTTTTGATTGTTGATGGTGGTGTTGGTAGTAGGGTTTTTTTTCCGGGTTTTGGTGGTTGCCCTTGTTGCTTTTTTTGGTTGGCGGCGGTTGGGCAACTGTCCTTGAGGTGTGCCTCGCTGCCGCATACATAACAACGTGGCCGCCTTCCTTCCACCACTACATATAACTTGTGGTCCTTTGCCAGTTGGATGTGTGTGGGGATCTTTTGGCACTCCTCTTCAGTGATGTGGAGGAGGACTTCGACTTTTTTTCCCCCTTCCCAGTTTTTCTCCTCTGCAGTAGCAATTTCTAATATATTTGCCTCCTCCATTTCGAGGCATATAGAACCTACTATCCACTGTGTTTCCACTTGTGAAGGGACATTCTTTACTGTCACCTTCGTCACTCTCTGTCCAAGATAACTCGGTATCATCACCAAGTCATCTGTGTGGAGAGAGAGTGTTGAAAATTCCTTCGCTAACTGTTCGCTCTTAAAGCGTACTAGGACCGTGGCAAATTTTCGTCCCCAAGTAACATGACTTTGAAAGGGCCATATCGGTTTGAGACAAATCTCAATTTTTTGGGTGGAGAAATTCTCCGGTCGCTTCGTTTTCTTGTTGATAAGTCTGTATGATATGTGCTTCTTGTTTGTATTTTCAATAATTGCTTTTGGTATGTGTATGTGTACAGTGTCACCTTCTTTCGTGAGAAGGGATTTTGTGATAGATAGATAGATAGATAGATAGATAGATAGATAGATAGATAGATAGATAGATAGATAGATAGATAGATAGATAGATCCAAGGTAGCAGGTAAGGCTATGTAAGTGCTATGGAAGGACCCATGATATATATATATATATATGTAAATTTAAGTCACAATATATCGTTTCAGCTAAACCGGGGGTACTCATACAAAAAAGGTCCTCAATGTATCATTCTACAGACAATATATAGTACGATACAAGAGAAAACAACATAAGGAGTGTATATAATTATAAAGAAAGAAAGAAATATGCTATGATAACATTTATTTTACCAATGGATATTCTGATTTAACAACAATTGTTTCGCAGCTTAATAAACATGTGTATATAATTCATCTTACTATGTTTTGTAAGTAGTAAATTACTTCCATGTATGCATTAATATATATACATTTTTTAAATTAGTACATGTAATTATGAATAAAGTAAGAAATACATTATGATAATATTATTTTACCCACGAGTTATTCTTATTTACAATTTTTTAATAAACAGGGATAAATAATTTATTCTGTTATAGTTTATAATTAGTAATAAATTACATGTATACACTAATTCAAAAATTGTAATTATATTAACGCACACATGTAAGTAATTTATTACACTCCATGTTTATTAAGCTGCGAAACAATTGTTGTTAAATCAGAATTTTTTATGAGTACCACTGGTTTAGTTGAAACGTACCGTATATTGTGACTTAAATATACATACATACTTATATATATATATATATATATATATATATATATATATATATATATATATATATATATATATATATATATATATATATATATAGATAGATAGATAGATAGATAGATAGATAGATAGATAGATAGATAGATAGATAGATAGATAGATAGATAGATATAGATATATATATAGATATAGATATATAGATATATACCAGAGTAAACACATAAATGCGAAACAAGGTGGAAAAAATAGTCCTCGAATACCAGAGGTAGAGTAATATGGTGTATTAAAAAGCAGCAGAAATATCACAAAAGCTGTTACTCAGAGTTTCGCGTTCCCGTTCGTCGGATAGTTTTGTTTAGAATTTCTAAACAAAACTGTCCGACGAACGGGAACGTGAAACTCTGAGTAACAGTTTTTGTGATATACCCGCTGCTTTTTAATAAAGTGTGTGTGTGTGTGTGTGTGTGTATTTCTATTTAAATACTTGCTCCTATGTTCTTCCTATCATTTAGTGAGTAAGGGGCGCTGTTCAACCACCTCACTACAAAATGCTTTGCATTTCTAAAGTTTATATTTTTGTCGGTGTTCTGCTTTAGGCGCCAATACAGTAAGTAGCAATGAAATATTAAGAGCAATTAAGTCGATTACCGTCCTTCTTAAGTGTTTGCCACTGAATTTGTCATATATTTATTTCCATAAATTCTTGGCTAAGAAAAATTGTCTATTTGGAAGATATATATCTTTTTTTTAATTATATCTTCATTTTCAAGCAATTTTCTCATTACTAACATATTTCATAATTCCTTTCGCTAACATATAGACGAAGATATTATGCCTAATCATATATTTGTGTAGAAAACTAGTAAAGAAGCAGTTTACTAATTCAATATTAAAATTCTTTCTTAATGAGATATACCAGTGTTTAAGGTAATACAAGAAGTAAAATCATATACTTATCTATAATCAATACGAAATCAATACGAAATCATATCTTCACTTTTCCATGTTCGTGTTCTTTATATCTGTTCCCCTTAGTGCACATCTTACTGACATTTTCATCTTGGAAATAGTTACTGTCATTGGGTAAATGTCATGTACTTCAGCCCTAGGCTGGACAATACTTTGTGCGTGAATTTGGTAGAGAGAAACTATGTCGAACTCATATATTTATCAGGTTGTTCATCCCGTATTCTCTTTTCAATCTACGGAGAAATAGCTGTTAGTTTTGTTAATAAATTTAGTATATAGATTACATACATTATATCATATCTTGATATTTCGCCGATTGACAAACCTGTTGCGAAGCCACCGGTATTTAATAGAGTATTAACACTTACGGTATGCAAATTAGTAATTCCAGGTTTCTGTAGCTACTCTAATTGCTGAGTATATAAACAGATTGGATACGTGTTTCTCTGGAATTATTCAAATTGTTGTCGCCACATCGGATGAGAATACAACAAGTTTCGGAAATCATATATTTACCAATCTAAATTATCCCCGTTTATAAACCTACAATATAGAAATCACTAAATCCACAGGTTTTTTTTTTTTTTTACTTTTTATTCTCACTCTGTTTTCTCTTATTCTTTTCTGTTGAACAGCGTAGGCTCGAAACGTAAAAGACTTTCTCACTTTTCTGAGCGTCAAACTAATACACCTGCCTCTTGTTCATACACCTGCCTTCGTCTTTTGATTTTCTGTAAATTTCAACTGTATATAAACATACGTGTATTTATATGTATATAATTTTGCGTGTATTTATATGATAATACGTTTTCTCTCCTCACCACATTGGTTGACAACGGGTGTTGGTATATCTGTGTAAGGTAACAGTTTGGAAAAAGGATAACACAGAATAAGTGCTAAGCTTCGAATATAAATACTGGAATCACAAAAATATTTGGTTCAGAATATTTTGTCCTGGTACAGGAGTAGACATTACTTTCGGTTTCCCCAGAATAATTGTGAGTCCGAAATGTACACATTCAGTGGAAAATCTATCCATTGAATGTTGCATATCCCCCTCTGAGTGTGCCAACAAATCAGCATCACCAGCATAAAGTGATTCTCTAAGAAGTATTTTGGAAGTCTTTGTTTTGCAGTCCTTAGAATCAAAGAACAACAATTCAGCAAAATCTATAGAGAAAAGTTTAGGGGCATGAATATATTCCTGTTTGACACCGTTGTCCACCGAAAATTCATATATGTATAGGAAGGAATTTCAACCATGTTTCGTGGTCTGCTACCACAACAGCTCCTTTATAGGATCCAGTTAGCACAAGACATCATCAGGAGGAACCACGTCCGGTTTCGGCCCCTACTCCTCTACCGTTTTGACGTGGCGGGGCCCCCCTTTCGGAGGTGTCTTCTTTCTTCTATTCCCTGGCCTCTTCGATGCAGCATCAACGAGTGTCAGCGTCCGACTGATTGTCATGTCAAAT
Source organism: Octopus bimaculoides (assembly GCF_046866305.1). NCBI lineage: Eukaryota > Metazoa > Mollusca > Cephalopoda > Octopoda > Octopodidae > Octopus > Octopus bimaculoides. The sequence goes on along the minus strand of NC_142928.1, from coordinate 11,434,740 downwards.
TCCCCTTTTTATACCTGCTGCTAGGCTCCAGCAGGCTGCCCCAGCAAGTTTTCACGTGACACTGTCTAAACTTCCCGCTGCTAGGCTCCAGCAAGTTGTCACGTGACACTGTCTAAACTTTAACTGATAATGGAGGGCGCGTAATCTTAGCCCACGCATGCTCTATTTGGAGGCCTGATCTTATGTCCTTCTCCCTCCTTCTGGAAGTATATTTTCCTGCGTTTTTCCACTTAGGGGTACTCTCCCCTATTGTATCCATCGATCTTCTCCTTGAGCGCTGCGCTTATGACGCTGAGGACTTGATTATGGCGCCATGTATACCTTTCTAGTGCTAGTCTGCAGCTTGACAGAACATGTCTCACCGTCGCTTTCTCTCCGCATCCACATTCATCGGTTGTTTTTATGTTCCATCGGACTAAGTTCGCCGGTGAGGGTAGAACGTCGAAGGTAGACTTGATCAGGAAGGATGTTCTTGCTTGTTCCCAAGCCCAAAGTTCCTTCCATGAGATTCTGCGACTGACCACGTATTCCTCCCATCTCATGCACTGCCCCTGTTGTATATATATATATATACAACGAGTTTCAGTTCCCATCTACCAAATCCACTCACAAGGTTTTAGTCGTCCCAAGTCTCTAATAGAAGACACTAGCCGAAGGTGCCACACAGTGGCACTGAACCCGAAATCATGTGGTTGCGAAAATAACTTTACACCACGTAGTCACACCTGCGCCTGCAATATATATTGTCGGGGCGTGTCTGTATGTATATGTGTGTGTGTAATATTAATATAAACAGCAGTTTGTAATGTTTCACCAAAAAGGAGAATTATGATTGTCACTAAATGTGACTAGGGTGTTCGGAAACGCCTGTATTGCTAGAAATAACAGCTAAACCAGTTTATGAGAAAGAATCATTAATGTTTAATAATTAATGCTATAAAATTTAATAAGGGGCTCAAATTTCACCCTCTCCCACAATTTCACCCTCTCCCACAAACTCGCTATGAATGCGTGATATTTGTAGGACCTTTAAGACTTTGTACAATATACATTGCCTTATTTGTTTCCGATTTTACCATTTCGAGTTTAAATATCATCCATGTCAAATTTGCTTTTCGTCTTCCTTGCTCACTTGATAAATTCATTCACAAGCTATACACTGGGGCCGATTTAACAGACTGTCTAATTGAGTCAAAATGTAAGGGGCAAATAAAGTACATTAATCCCCAAATTCCCATCCGACAAATAGCAGTTGAAGCTCTAACAGCATGTGAAGTGACACAGCAGTTCGAATATACTAACCGACCTGGAATAGTATCTAATTCTCACGCTCTATATTAATTATGTTAGTGCAACACACACACAAAATGACTATTTAAAGCAACAGAAATATCATAAAGACAGTAAAGCAGATAGACTAGATGATAATTGTATTAGGAAGTTTAAAAGAAAGCCGAACAAAGCTGCAAGAGAGACGAAAATAGCAATGTATAAGTGTAGATACATAGATTGATGGACAGTACTACAAAAAAAAATCTATGATTTACTTCAAATACCAGTCCTAATAGTCAAATTAATAGGGCAGCGAGCTGGCAGAATCGCTATCACGCTGGGCAAAATGCGTAGCGACAGTTTGTCCGCCTTTTCGTTCAAATCATTCCGAGGTCGACTTTGCCTTTCATCCTTTCAGAGTCAATAAACCAAGTACCAGTTAAACACTGGGGTCAATTATATCGACCACACCCTATGAAATTGATGGTTTTGTGCCAAAATTTGAAACTAATATTAAAACTATTCGTTTCTTTTTCTCAAAGGCACAAAGATGATGTATATCTTGCAAATGAAAGATGGCTAAAATAAAGCAATACTATGTAGTTTGCCATTTATTCAGCTCTAGTTCAGTGACTCCCATTACGATCGAGTATTAAAATTGATATTTGATAAAGGATTTTTATTTCTACTTTCTGTTCACAACCTTTAATTTCACTCTTGCCTATACTTACCGTTCCGTTTTTACCCCACCATTCCATTTATTTTCTCATCCTTATTGTAGTTGAATGCAATCTATAAGGATTTTTTTTTTATTATTCTACATTTTTTTTTAATTCTAGACAGGTTTTCAACCACTCCCAACAACTGCAGAACACTGAACAGAATGTTATGCACTATTCTCGTGGTTTCCATGAAATATTTCTTCATAGATCTTTGAAAGTTATAATGAAAATCCATTGGAAGGTTGAACAAAGATTGTGCGCTTGGCAATCACTTCATTTCGATCAATACCGCGATATATCTTGCAATTCTTTGCCTATTCTATCTAACTATTACTATGATTATTGGTCTAAAGAAATCCTTTATTACTGTTCTTCTGTGTGGCGTGATCTATTTATTGATCACCCATATAACACATCAGTTCAATCTTTATCAATCACTCTTGCACTTTATAGGTTTCTTCTACTATTTTTATTCCACTTTATAAAGTTGATTTATCTTGCTCTAACCTTTCTGAAGACAAGAATCTTTTGAATCTCATTCTTTGGTGTTATTTTATTTTAGTTTTTCTTTCTGATCTTTGATCACTTTGCTTTCTCTTTTGCATCAAAAAAAAGTCTATATTTATGTATTCCATATTCCTGCATTTTATACATTCTCATGAGCAAAATATAATTTTCCTTTTACACTGTAGCAGTAGCGAGAATTTTCTTAGCATTGTTCTCAATCCATTGTTTAGTTATTTACCCATTAACTCACCCCGAGGCACACAACGGGGTGTACTGCTATTCATCATTCCGCTTGATTCTTTTCTTCAAGAATAAATCTTAGTGAAAAACGTCAACAAGTTCAAAAACTTCAATATATGAGAATCCTACGGAGATTTTACTTCAACGAATCAGAATTACTTGCAGTATTCCACCAAGCAATAATTATTTTTAATTGTCTTCTATATCCATGTAAACTACTTTTACTATGTCTTAATACTACCAAATCACTATAGTCTGTATAAATCAAGATGTATGTTTTCGTAACAATTACTGCATGTAACTGTAAGCAAAAAGAAATTGTGGTGTTTCTGATGTAGCCCGTGGCCGAAATAAACTTCGATACAATTGATTCCTCTCAACACAAAAGCAAATTCAATTTTATGATCTTAAAAAAAAAAATCAATAGCCTTTTATTAAGAAATGTACCAAACTATAAAGATAGGTTGTATTCAGCTGTTAGAAATAACCTGCTAGAAATAACAACTATATCTACTTCAAATCACACCGTAGTACATTATAAAGCGTTAAATACATTTAATACATCAGATCATGGGCACTCATTAACAGAAAATAAAGGCGATAAGGACTTGTTTTGAAACATTACCCATAGACTTGATCAATAAGAGCTGAGCTGGAATTAGAAAATAGTAACAATGATAGCAGCAACAATAGCCTTTTGAAACATTGACATCATAAAAAAATATATACAGACACATAAAATACTTTGAATTATTTTCTCTCCACCAGATTACTATTATTCATAACGAGTGTTCATACATGCAGTGGATGTAATATCGTGTGTGTGTGTGTTTGTTTGTGTGTGTGTGTGTGTGTGTGTGTGTGTGTGTGTGTGTGTGTGTGTGTGTGTGTGTGTGCAGAGAGATAGAAAGACAGATATATAGCTAAGTATACATGCATATAAAGTTATATACACACATATACACATATACATTCATATATATATATATATATATATATATATATATACGTATAGATGTATGTACATATACGTATGTATATATGCATATATATATATATATATATATATATATATATATATATATATATATATATATATATATATATATATATGTATATATATATTATTTATATTATTATATGATCGAACGCCACGCATCCTCTTCCAAGCTTCTTACAGGGGCTTCTTACAGGTTCTGTCTACCAAATCTACTCTCAAGACTTTGATCGGCCCGCTACTATAGTAGGTGCCATGCAATGGGACTGAACCCAGAACCATGTGGCTGTCTTAACAGCCACGTAGACTATGCTCTACTGAAGTGAAAAGGTACAAAATAACTTAAACTTGTCCATTAATTTCACTCTTTAACTCTCAAGGCTTTGGTCGGCCCGAGAAGATAGTAGGTACCATGCAGTGGGGCTGAACCCGGAACCATGTCTTACCAGCCACGTAGAATATGTCCCTCTGAAGTGAAGAGATATAAAAAGTCTGAAATATGTCCATTAATTTTACTAGTTGGCTCTAATTACCAGATCTGCTCTCATAGTGAATATCCTGTACTTTCCAGAAACTGAATCGGTTGAGCTTAATGGAGATCCCTTCTAAGATTGCTTTTCGATTTTATGTATCTGCATCTAATGGCATGGTTCCTCCCAGTTAATCCTCTTCCTTTTTTGAAACTTACTGTGATATATTTGTGGCACTCTACCGCATTCAAATATATAACGAATTCTTGCACTTACGTCGCATGCCAGCCGTATTCAGAAAATCTATGACCACAGCCTTTCCAGCAACAGTTTTGTCGTATTGCAGGGAAGACATCTAAAACTATTTTACTCAATGTATTTTTCTCATTTTAATACAACGAATGCGATTAAAGAAAATTCAACTGCAATTTGTAGCAGGGAAACGTAATAGTCTAGATATTATTTCTTTACCTCCATGATTATAGATTCAGGTATCTACTTCAACAACATCATATGAGTCCTTTATTTCAATTCACGAATAGTGACGCTTAAGTAGCTCTCCTGTAGAATATGACAACAATAATAATGTTATATTCTAATTTCGCAGATTTCCATGAAGATTTTCTAATAGAAAATCATAGCAAAAATAATCAAAGCCCATGCAAGGAAGTCATATGAGATACCTTTCCTTATCTGTATATCTCGTAACCAAAAGAGGTTTGAAAAGCCTTAAATCTGGTTTAAGCTCATGAAGTCTCATAAAATGACACGAGGTGAAACATTAAAAAATTACGAAATTTTCCAAATGAAAGACATTTTTAGCTTTACTAGTTTCA
>NC_142928.1:11412196-11427196 GCF_046866305.1 Octopus bimaculoides | reverse complement strand
AATATATGTTTACATAGGTATCTTTCAAATGAATCAAGTCATAACCTTATCCATCTATTGTTTTCATAATCGGTCATAATGTCTTACGTTTAAGATGATTCCCATGCTTTCCCTGATGAGAAGGTTACAATTTTAATATCAAAGATCCCAATGGATCACACAGGTTGTAATCCTTTGAAACATATGTAGGAATACAGTATGCAATTATAACATGCGTTTTCTCCATTCCTTAAATTCTTATATATATATATATATATATATATATATATATATATATATATATATATACTTAGAGCCTTAAGGCATCAGTTGCCCTTAGTTTATAGTTCTAATAGACAGCTTTCTAACAGGATTTATATACAGGTTGTCCACAAAGTCTGGCTACATGGAGTAAATAAAATTATAACATAAACAATTAAGTATAAGAAATAATAGCTTCTTAAAGTATGTGTTAATCCCCATGTACCCAGACTTTGTGGACACCGTGTGTATATATATATATATATATATATATATAGTTAAAAACCAGTCTGCTACGGAATAAACCTATACGTTTAAGGTAACACTGAAAGATTGTATCATTTTTGTGCAACCTCACGGAATGTCGACGTGTGTGATTATATGGAAAGATAGTCTACTACTGTGTACTTAATTTCCTTTCATTTGCACACCCGTTGAATGAAACCTATAGGTTTATTCTGTTGTTTTGTACAGTACAGGCTACGGAAAAAAAACATTCAAATTCACTATTCTTGATAAACGCTTCAATAACAAATGTACGGTGTGCCGGTCCAAATATTGGTGGTGAATGAAAAACACGATAAAACATTACCTACATTTATATGCTATTATCACCTGTCTAACTTTACTAGCGGCCAGATGTGGCAGAAAACATATGGGAGGTCTTCCTGCTTCACCGCGTATAAGAAAAAGAAAACGAATACTGTTAACCCATCAATAATTAATGAAGAATACGAATTTAAATTTATCATCCCTAGAACTGCTTTAAAATTGGGACTGTGTCAGCTACAAAGAGTGTTTCAGTTGATCTGATGAACAGAACAGCCGGTTCGGGAAATTAGTGTGTAAGTGGCTGAGCACTCCACAGACATGCATACTATTGAAGGTAGATCTCAGGGAAATTCAAGGTGACACAAGATGTGGAAAGGTTGGCACTTTCAAATACAGGTGCAACTCACTTTTGACAGCTGAAGTATCGCGAAATAAAGTGTTTCGTCCAAGGACACAACGCACCGCCGATAATCGAACTCATGATTTTACGATTGTAAGCCGAATACCTTAACCATTAAGTCACGTGCCTTAATCCAAGAACTGCTAATGCGAAAGCAAGTGCAGTAGGAAGATTTCGTAAAATGGTCGTCTTTGTCAGTCCTCACGTGTGTTCCAGTTGATGCGATCAACGGAATAGCCTGCTTTTGAAATGAACGTCCTAGTGGCTGAGAACTCCACAGATGTGCATAAGCTTGAAGGGAGATTCAGTGTGACACAGGATGTTGCAAGGCTGGCACTTTCAAATACAGTAACAATGGTATCTTGTGTAGCAAGGTAACAGTTATAGTAACTTCATAACAATAATGCCAAATAGAAAATGTGGTATTTGAATAAAGCAACGGAAAGCTATCCCGAGAATATTATCATATATCATTAGAGATTACCGTTTAGTCTTCGCATACAGACCCTGTCTTTTAAAACTTACTTTTAGCTCATCCCATCCTTGACGGTAATATATATTTCCACAAAGTAACCATCGTGTTGTTACTAAACATGCTAAACATAAGAGCCAAACCTTCCTCAACTAAAATCCTATCATAGTGCGTTGTATAATGTCGTTCTTGATCTTTTTACTTAGGAATATACCTGGGAGATCACAGATCGAATTTCTTGAGTTCTAGTATTGCATGTATTACATGAGATGAATAAATGAGATGAATGCATGAAATTAATACCTGAGATTAAACAACAAACAGCCTTTTGTATTAATCTCTAAACAACCTTTGATACGTTACAAAACCCAGACTTACCATACATGAGACTACTATTTACATAATGCTGACGGTGCTCTCTACAAAGTAGGTGCTCTCTACAAAGTAGGTGTGAAGAAAAACGATTAGTTAAAACACAAATATTTTCCGTCAACTCACTCGCAATTTATCGATGCCTCGTCTGACTCTTGAAACTTACCTACCCCCTCTATGTATTTTCAATCAAAACTCAAGAACCTCCTTCTTTTTTTCTCCAAACAACCACTGTGACATAACTCTGAAGAATGGTTTACAAACCTTAAACTACAGAGTTACATTTCCCTAACATGTCCGATATGTTTCTACAACTTCCATAAGCATAATCTAATAGCACTTTACAATGAAACCAACATGAAATCCTATATACCGCTCAGGCATTTGCTCTACCTAATCTAGTAGTAAAGGTTGTTTACCGTGTAATATCTCTGTGTATGAACAAAAACGTTTAAAACAGTCTTCAATTTATTACTTCACCTTTGCTACTGTGTAAATAACTGGCCATATCAATTAACATAAACCCACTCGCGAAGGAACATATGTATATATAATAATTCTGTTGCAGGGAATTAGCGCGTGATAAACGTTAAATATAGCTTTGTAGAAATAACAATAAAATGGTTTCCTAATGGGCTTTATCATTACATTTGGAGCTGATGCCATTAATCGTAAATGGCATTTAATACTGTCATGTTTTAACTAGTCACCTTACAACGCACACACTTTATTTGTTCTCTGGCAGAGTTTTGGGTTTGCGTAGGTAATTGATACCATTTTCGTTCAATCGATACGCAACACTAATATGTCTCCGTTGTTACAATTGATTTTAGACACAAGTCTAAAATAGTGGTAAAGAAATATAAAAATGTTTATAACAGAAAAGAAGGAATCCTAATATTACAGCAAATGCAATGTATTTCGTCAGCTCAAGATAATTATTGTAAACAATACTATGCAATCAATTCTATACATGTATGTGTTAGTATGTGTGTTTGTTTATATTTATATATATATATATATATATATATATATATATATATATATATATATATATAAGAGTGTGTATGTCTGTATGCGCATGCTTATATAACGTCAATAGTTACCCACGACTGATGCACTTTCTAATATATATGTGTGTGTACCTAATTATGTATGTATATTTGAATGCATGTATATCGCCAGTATCATTCGGTAATACTTAAAGATTTAATGGTTTACTAATGATTCACTTCACATAAGGGACACCTTATTAAACGATATTCCATCTTCGCTGTGTTAGAAGACACCATGAAGAGAAGACAAAATATTTTCTCACATTAGATGGCGAATCGGTTGGGGCGAGAAAATCTCGAGGTAGTTATTTCGACACTGCAATCTAACGTTCAGGTCTCACCAAAGTCAAGTCGCGGTGATGGATTGGCGGGACTGAAGAATGCCAAACCAGATACCTTGTGATATCTGTTCTTGCTCTTTACATTCTCAGTTCAAATCTGGCTATACCCTATCTGGTGGTACCTATAATCCATCACCCGCTTACACACCATCATCTGATACCACGGTTACCTTTAATGAAGTTCACTTTGTTGTAATCATGTAGGTCATGCTTCTGGCTTGAAACTACACAAATCACACCTTCCTATTTGACGTGGAGGTCTTATAAGAGATGATTGTCTCTGCCTTTCAACTCACTATAGGCATGAAAAGACAGTTTCCTAAGTAGTTTTCCCTTAAATTTTCTGCTGGATTACTGTTATCTTGTGAAGATAATCTCTACGTAAATATCGGCATCCCTAGATCATCTCTTTTTATTTAACGGATTTCTAAACCAGTCACCGTCAACAATAGGTGGCTATGTAAGCTGTGTTCTTTCAGTGAAAGTAGTTACAATACAATAAGCTTTGGTTTCAATTTCACACACACACACACACACACACGCACACACAGGCACACACACACAAATACACGCACACCGCATGCACTGTCTTGGTACTTGATTCCATTTGCTTTGCCGTTGCGTGCACGCTCTCACCACGAGCCAAACCTTCAACTCTTATCTATGCACGCGACAATTATGTACACGTCGACAGTTACAAGCTGACGGTGCTGACTCTACGCAAATCTCTCTTCTTGTTCCAAAAAGCCAACAAGATCTAAATTACAACCCATTGTCTTAAGAAAAAACAACAGAAGTCCACACTAAATAATTTTGCCTTAGATCTCCCTAAAGATAAAGGATGTTCATGTCTGGAATTGTCCTACGGACATGTTTGCTAAATTATGTCTAGCATGGAGCTGCACAGGACACAAAAAAGAATCTCGATGGCCCGGCCATATGAAAAATATAGCATTTTCTATGAGAGATCCTACTTGCGCTCTCAAACAGTATATACGTCTATCCTAGCGCTCACTCATTTCTTCCCCTCTCTCTCTCCCTCTACCTTTTTCTCACTCTTTCTCTCTTTATCTCAGCGATCACATTCCAATTGTTAAACAACAATATTTATAACCGCATATCATGTTCCCATCACACCTACAGTATTCCTTGCCCAAAAGTTTTTTCTTGGAGCACTTTCGCGAATTCTTCCTCTCCACGACACACCTGAAGGTGCAAAACCTAGTGGTTAGGGTGTTGTCTCACGAGAGCAAGATCTTAGTTACAATCCTCGGACTTTGTGGTGCGTTTCGTTCTTAAGAAAACTATTTTCGGTTCACGTTGCTCCAGTCCAATCTGCTGTAAATGTGTAACCCTGCGACAGACCTGCCTCGGTTCGCGGCAAATGTGATTTCGATCATTAATACGTCATGGAAACCGGTAACCAGCCCCATAAGGCCTAGGACTCGAGACTGTACTTACGATGTTTGCAATACTGTACAACCCTCCCCTGCTCTTTCTATGTTTTGCCTCAAACTTCAATCTGCAAATGCGAAGGTTGAAAACACAATAATTTCGACTTTTTCTATTGTTTTCTTTTTTAAATCGTCTGCATAAATAAATAGAAAGACAACAAAAAAGGAAATTTCGAAGTCGGATGATTACTTCCAAAATACTTTCATTTAAAGCTCAACCAAGTTTATATTAAAGACTTTAGCGTATCTTTAGTTTTATGGAAATTTTTCTCAAACAGACCAGATAACCAATGGGATTCTTTATCATTGAATAGGTTCAATACCTTTGTAGTAGGTAATCTATATTGATTTTCGTTCCCAATAGAAATTCTGGAGATTTGTGCTATAGAGTGTAACGATGAATATTACATAGAGTGGCCGGCTTCCATATATGAAATACGTGTTACATGCCGTGCTTACATGAACATGAATGGATGTTCTTAGACCTGAACACTGAATAGCATAAAGGGATAACTGGCGAATGCATTCTATGCTGACAATAGTTAGAATATAATATTAATTTAACAGTTATGAAAGAATGATGAGTTCTGAAGAATATCAAAAGTGAAATAAGATTTTCTCGGACTAATGAGCCACTCGATAATTGTGTATAATGAGATAAATTGAGAGCGTCAATTGAGTGGCATGTATTGGTTTTAGCAACGGAAGTATTGCTACATGAACAAAGTTTAGGATAAGGCGTTTAGCAATGAAGACAAAATGCACAGATCCAAACTGCTGCGTATGTGAGATGTAACCTTGTATAGAAAGTACTGAATAAATCTCGCCTTCGTAAAGATATCTTTATAGTCGTTTTCAATGGAAGCTGTTAAAGCATCATCAATAGAAATAAACGATTTCTTTTTAAGTAGACAGAAAGGCGCCATGTTTTAAGTGGTGGGAATTGGATAGGTAACGATTATGACTGTCCCAGTGGATTAGCGGGGAAGTAAGTGGCGGTGGGAGGGAGAAATAGGTTTGACTGAACACTGAAGCGGCTTGTGATTACATAATGGTCTTTATTGTTTCTCGACACGACAGAAATAAAGGATTGGTACAGTGTGTTAGTGGGCGATACTTTCCAGATAATGACAAGTATGTGTACACACACACACACACACACACACGCACGCACACATATGCATGTATATATATGTTTGCGCGTGTGCTTTTGTGTATACGTGTATGTGTTTGCACGCTTTTATGCGTTTGTGTAATCGTATGTTCGTGTTTATAAGCAGAAGTGCATTTTGTCCATTCTTGTTACGCACTATAGCTCGAATTAGCAACGCAGAGAATTTTCAGCTTAAAAGATATATATATGTATATACGTATATATATATATGTATATATATATATATATATGTATATACGTATATATATATATGTATATATATATATATATATATATATATATATATATATATATATATATATATATATATATATATATATATATATATATATATATATATGAAAACAATCTGACATTACACTGTAAGATGAATCAATGCTTTATAGTCTTTGTTAAAGGCTGACTTTGTCTTCAAAGTATCGGCTTGCCTCTACCTTCTTCAGGCTCTGCTTTACTCGGAATTTTTTTTTTTTCTAATTAGAAATTGTTAATTGTTAGAGATAGATGATGCTGTGTGAAATGGTAATTAATGTATGAAGGGGATGTGGAAAAGATAGGAGAAAAGTACATGTTTGTAGCGTGGGTTGAAAGGAAGTTACAGTTAGGAGATTATATTGGGTTTGGTGTGGAAATTCGTAACGGTTTTGAGCTTAGTCAACCGTTGAAGTAATTGTACAGAAGTAATTGTACAGAAAGAGGTGTGAAACCTTAGTGTTATAAATTTTGGATATGATATTCTTTGTACGAAGAATGGGGTTCTGCTGTATTTTAGGTTTATTGGTGGTTGGAGTATTCTGCATATCGGCGGCAAGGAATTATTGTCACTTTCGTAGATTCAGTTGCATGGAGGGTGCATTAAAAAGGAAATAAAAACATGCAACTGAACAAACACGGACATAGTCAATGTATGTGTGTACACGTGATCGGATAGTCATCATTGACTCCCTTGAGATCATCCACCGTTTAATAAGTTTTGCTTTTCATCTTGCAGAGAGACTATAATTACTGTCCACTTAATCTTCAGGGAGCCCATAATTACTGTCAACCAAATAATCTTTGAAAGGCTGCCAGTTTCGTTTTCGAATAATAATAATAATAATAATAATAATAATAATAATAATAATAATAATAATAATAATAATAATAATATCTCTATCTGACATGCTAAACAGAACTGGATGTGGATACAACTGTTACAGCAAAGCAATCAGCTACTTCTTATACATGGATGACCTAAACTGTAAGCTACAAATGATAAACAGCTGGAAAAATTACTACGGAAAGTTCATGGATTTACAAAAGAAATAAACCTGAAAGTTGGCTTAGAAAAATGTTCCAAAGCAACCTTGAAAAGAGAAAAGCTAGTTAACAGTAACAACATCACACTAGATAAATCAAATAAGAGTATTATACCAAAACCAGACATACAATACTTAGGAATCAATGAACTAGATATGAACAATTCACACAAATGAAGGAAGAGGTAAAAAAAAGAATACTATAGACGATTAATACTGAAAACAGGGCTCAATGCGAAAAACAAGTTAATAGGTATCAGCACTCAAGCCATACCAGTTATAAGTTACAAATACAATATCCTTAACTGCACTCTAAATGTACTAATAAAAATAGACAGGAAAACAAGAAAAATAATGACAGGATTTAGGATGCACCACCCAAAATCTGACATAGAAAGGTTATATATAGAACATATTGAAGGTAGTAGCGGCCTTATAGAGCTAGAAAACTCTTATAAAATAACCACCATAGGACTACAGAAAAACCTACTACAAAAACAAGTAAAACTGGTAAAAATTAGCCACAAAACATGAGTAAAACAAAAAAGCTGTTTTCTGTCTCGAGGAAGCTGAAAAATACAATGGAAGTTATGCCAACACTATGGGATGACAACTGGAAAAAGGTGGTGTAGGCACAACCCAGAAAAAGGTCACAGAAAATGAGAAAGCAAGCATACTCTGGGATATACCAATACACACAAAGGGAAAAAATCAAGGCTAATAGATCGGATATAGTTGTCAGAGATCACCAAGAAAAAAATGCCTTCTAGTCGATATATCAATACCGACGGATGACAATGTTTCTCTAAAAGAAACGGAGAAACTATCAAAATACAAAGGTCTGGAAATAGAGAGGTAACTCGAATGTGGAGCTTAAAAGCAGAAACAATACCTACAATACTGAGTGCATTAGATATGATAAGAAAAAACATTCAGACAAATAAATAGCAAAAACGTCAGAACATACAAGTGTGTATAACGTACAGAAAATATCCCTACTAGGCACCGCACATATTTTCAATACAGTGAAAATAAGAACACCACAACAAATCACAACTCATACCCAAAGTGCACTAGAGCTGCGCTCGGTAGTGCAGTGAAAGCACCACGTGATAAAAATAGAACCACGTGATAAAAATAGAACCACTGAAAAATAATAGTAGTAGTAGTAGTAGTAGTAGTAGTAGTAGTAGTAGTAGTAGTAGTAGTAGTAGTAGTAGTAGTTGTTGTTGTTGTTGTAGTAATAGTAATAGTCCTTTCTACTATATGCACGAGGCCTGAAATTTGGAGACAGGGTACTCGTCGATTATATATTTTGGGCTCATAGTATTGCTCTACACTATGAACCCAATATCTGAACTGTACTGCGAAACTTGAACACTAGAAGTGTCTCAAATGCTCCCAGAAATGTGTGAGGTACCAAGATTCCAAATTGCTTGTTAGAATATCTATCAGGATCACATGATATTCTACAAGAACTGTTTAATAAGAGACTAACAGAGATAGAAACAAGAAGTAACTGACTTCCTGAAATTAAAACCCGCTTCAGCAAACTTCAGAAAATTACATACCCTTAATTTTGCTTCTTTTATAGTCCACAAAAATGGTAAAAGTAAATACATTTATAGAAAAAACAGTGGTACCAGAATTCAAAGGATGCTGCAAAGGCCATATGGCTGGAACGATCAATTACTGATCAACCATTATAGAGTCGACTGCACGAGAAGAAAGGGGTCTGAATTCGAATGGATTGATTAACAGACGGATTATGACACCCCACGCGTAGACTCTGGAAATATATTTCTATAATTGAGCCAGCACCATTTAAGGAAAGATGCATTAAATGTGTCCTGGATAACTAGCAAATAATCATGTGACACAGACAAAAGTGAAAAGCAAAAAACTATTATCAAAGACATACTTTATAAAGGAAATCTCTCTTTCCGCTCCTTTAACATCTGATATTAACACATTTAGTCTACATACTAAACAACATCTGATTTTGTTACAAATGTTATGGAAATAATCATCCACATTTTGTACATGGATGACCTCACGTTGTACACTGCAGATTATGAATGTCCGAAAAATTAGTAACACTGCACAGCACAAATTTAAATACAGAAAAATTACTGCGAAACACAAACGCACTGCAAAATTCACCCACAGAATATATAGTTGATGATGGAAGTAATAATCGCAGTAAGAGCACAATAATAAAATTAATACAGGCACAAATACAATAAATGTCCGATGGTTAATTTAAATTCCTGCGGGTCTGTCTACAGCCATCATATATTCCTTGCCAAGGAAGAGGCAGGAAAACAGTTCAACATCACTTAAAGTTGAAAATGGGATTATGAGGATCTCGAAACTTCAATGAGAAATTTAAGAAAATTAGTATTTTCAAGTAAGAATTCATTTCATAAAATATGGAAACATTACCGAACCGATAAACATCAAACTACAACACAGCCATGTTTTTAATATAGCATGACTAGAAGAAATGGTGTTCCCGCATATTTACAAATGCCTATATACACATATGTGTATACAAGTGTAAGTATGTGTATGTATATATATATATATATATATATATATATATATATATATATATATATATATATATATATATATATATATATATATATATATATATATATATATATATATATATATATATATATATATATATATATATATATATATATATATATACATATATATATATATATATATATATATATATATATATATATATATATATATATATATATATATACATATATATATATATACATATATGCATGTATGTGTGTATGTACGTGTGTATGTACGTATGTCTGTCTATATATGTATACACATTTGTTAATGTATATACTGCATGCAAATGCATATATATATATATATATATATATATATATATATATATATATATATATATATATGGATGGATGGATGGATGTATATTTCTATATGTATGCATGCGTATAGATATGAAAGTATACATATGGACATCATATATATGTATGAGTCGCTGTATATGTGTGTAACCATGCGTGCGTCTGATTGCATACATGTATATTCACTCAAGTGAATATTAATTCATGTTTGTTCGTTATTCTGGATAAAAAAAAAATGAAGTAAAATAATGTAAAAGTATAAAAATAACATGAATCAACATGAAATAACATGACCGAATCAATATTCATGTTGTTCCATTATTCCACTATATAAATTGTAAAGGAGAAAGATAAGGCGTCGAAAGGATAATAGCTGAATGGCTTTAAATATATTTACTGTTAAAGAGGCCATATTGTTTATCTTTTAATGACAGAATTAGACAGTATGCACCAACCATCCCATTCCTTTCATTAATAACAATAACGTCGTATTCATATATTCAATAGGTTAGATGAATAAATAGCCGTAAAGATGCTAGATATTTGATGTTGGCAATAACCTCCATTACTTCACCTTCACATCTCATCTCTAGTATCTATTGTACTTTAAACAGATATTCATATTCATATCTTGTTTGTGGAGGTTTTTTCCTTCTGTTTCTTTCTGTTTTTTGTGTGTGTGTGGATGGTGCGAAGATTCATATTTATACTGTGGAAGACTTATTACTCCAGGACAATTTCCTTGCAAGACGAGGTTTTAATCTGGGCAGTAGTGTGGAAGAGTAGGCAACCACCAACTAATTGACAAGTACACTCCCCGGCATTGAAGTGCAATATTTCGTAAGCATGTATTTAGATTCTTGCGCCTACGTATATTTGTACTTCTGTGTGTATGAGAGTCACAGAGCGCGTATATATATATATATATATATATATATATATATATATATATATATATATATATATATATATATATATATATATATTAGTGACAACGAACAAGCTATAGAAGCACTCACCTCTCAGAGCATTACTTCTTATAGCAGAAACAGGTGTAAGCTAATGTAGTCTATTACGGTCCTGCATTATAACCGTTGAAAAAGAAAGTAAATAGTATATATACAACGCACGTTAATGTGAGCGAACCAAAGCGAACAACCATCTTCGAAGAAACCACGCACGTGGTGAGAGGTTATAAAGATAGAAATCTGAGCTATGTTTTATTCTTTATTTCTAAGTTTTATTAATATTCTATTCTCTTTCCAAAAACAATTTACGACAAAATAATTTATTTCACTTGTTTGTTAACATACTGTAATTTGTCTCACAGAATAGTTTTGTTTTTGTTTATTTACGATAAAATTTACTTACGATAAAATCGTTTCTTCTTAGTTTATTTACATACTAAGTTTGTTTGTTAACATACTGTAATTTCTCTCACAGAATAGTTTTTGTTTATTTACGATAAAATTTATTTACGATAAAATCGTTCTTCTTAGTTTATTTAAAGTATTAAAAGTTTTCACTCATTTTCCCTTATAGTCACCTCGTTTTAACACTCTTAATCAAAATCTCTATTCTACTCTTATCCCATCTTCTCTCCCTCACTTTTTCTCTCTTAGTTTCTCTGTTTCTCACCCTCTCTCTCTGTTCTCCGTGATATATATATTTCTCGTTTTTCATTTTTCGTTTTTCTTCTCATTTTCATTTTGTCTTGTTTGTTTCTCTCTCTCGAGTTATCTTCTCTCCCTCATATATACATACATACATATATATATATATATACATATATATATATGTGTATGTATATATATATATGTATATATTTTCATTATTCTTTTCATTTTCATTTTGTCTTGCCTCGTTTTGTTTGTTTCTCTCTTGAGTTATCTTCTCTCTCTCTCTCTCTCTCTCTCATACATCTCTATTCCTATCACATCCACTCTCTCTCTCTCTCTCTATCTATCTCGTACTCTGTACGCACTCTCTACTCGCTCTACTTCGTATTCTCCCTTCTCTCTCCCCCCTTTATACTCTTCTTTCTTTCTAGTACTATTTCTATATTCTTTAAGATAACCTCTCTCTCTCAAATATCGTGCACCATGGATACCAGAGGACGAGACTTTGTACAGCGCCAAGTTGAGGCCAACAAGAAGATGAAGATGCGCCGAAACTGGCAGCTGGAAGAAGTTCGTCTTCTTGTATACGCATGGAACCTGGCCAAAGGATCACCAGCAAATGATCTAATAGCCGAAAGCCTGGATAGGTACAATTTCCACAGGTCAATGGCTCAAATTAATCGAAAGAAACTGGAGCTCATTCGCTCCTACGAGCTTGTGAAACCGCACCTTGACCTCCTAGAAGGCATTATGAGAGACACGAACACAAAAATGGACAGTGAAGACCCTGCACACTGTGCTCAGGCTCAGGAGGACCAAACGGATCACCAAGACAAGGCAGATGCCACCAGTGCTGTAGCCACTGATGAGGGATGCAATGACCATGGTGAATACAGTCAACGCTGCACCACAAACGACAAAGACAGGAGAACAGACAAGAAGACGGTAAACACAAACAGGCTTCAAGCCGAAACACGTCACACAGAGAGAAAGAAAAAGAAACAGATCTGTAAATTCTACATAAATGGTACCTGCTGGCACGGGGAAAAGGGACGAAACTGCAAATTTGCCCATCCCAAACACCATCAGCTAAACAAGGTAGATAACCACTTACAACAAAATAAGCGGGAGCGCAGAAAAGGGAGACCAGAAAGCTTAAATCTACGTACACATAATCCACCGAATACCAACAGGACTCACAAAGAGAGAAGTCCGTATATTCCTTCTGCTCCCCAAAAAAGGCTGTATGCAGAGGCTGTACGAACTGCAGTAGCTGAGCAGCAAGCTTTTTTAAGCTTGGCCTAGAAAATGGTACAACAGTTAACGTGGATGCAGAGGGTACAGAGTCAACGCCACACGAACCATTGTCCAAGACCACCACAGATGATGGATCAGGGATGGCCACCGCTAACACCAGGAACCCCTGCACAGATATCACACCCATATTCCTACTGAATATCCGGGGCCTATTACGAACAGGCGGCAAAGATAAGTTCCTATACTTGAAAGACCTAGTAACATGCAATCAAGCAATATGCATGGTGCTTACCGAAACGCATCTAACACCTAATATTGCAGATGCGGAGATAAATATACCAGAGTATGCCGTACTCCGAACAGACAGAAGGGATAGAAGTCATGGGGGAGTTGCAATGTACATCCGAGAAGATGTCACACCCCTACTACTACTATCACACTCAAACTCTGTATGTGATACTTTAATAGTACACATAAAACAAATTGATGTAGTTGTATGCTCAACATACCGTCCACCAAATACCGCAAAGCAGGAAGGTAAATTTGAGGACAACCTCAGACGCATAGAAGAGGTCCTGACAAATCTGGACCAACACATCAATATACTTTTCCTAGGCAACTTTAACCTCCCAAATGTTAAATGGCCTGAAGGTCACATCCTCTCTGGGATGTCACTGCATGAACAAAGCCAGGCAAAATCATTGCTAGAACTATCCAACATGCTGTTCATGGAACAAGTGATACTCCAACCAGCCAGGGGAGGCAATATTTTAGATCTCTGCTTCACAAACAATGTGAGCCTAATCCATAATGTGAAAATAACGCCCACGTCTCTCTCAGATCATAACATTATAGAATTAACTATGTATGGTCCTAGACAACCCACTAACACCCACCCCACCAGGAGGACTCAAGCAATATCCAACCTGAATTTCCACAGGGCGGACTGGAAGTCAATTCACAAAGAGATTCGAAATCAAAACTGGCATGACAGCCTTTCTATACAAGACAATGACCTCAAACTAAGTCATTTTATGTCAACCATACAAGACATATGCACCAAATACGTGCCATATAGAAAGACCAGCAAACATGCCAATAGAATTCCTAGAGACAGGAAAATCCTTATGAGACACAGAACAAAGGTCTCAAACCAGTTAAATAGAGAACCGGAGGATAGGAAAAGGGCTAAATTAAAACTAACACTATTAGAAATAGAAAACAAAATTAAACTCTCCCATGAAAAGGAGAGAGCAGAGAAGGAGAAGAGAGCAGTAGAAAGCATAAAAACAAACCCCAAGGCTTTCTATAGATTTGCAAAGGAGACTGCTACGGTACAGTATAAGATAGGACCCCTATTCCTGCCTAATGGCTCACTGACTGCAGATCCCACATGGATAAGTGAAATGCTCAGTACACAATTCAAGAGTGTCTTCACTTCTCCTCTGAGTCACATGCAGATAAAGAACCCAGCTGATTTCTTTGACAATAGCACTCAGCAGAAAAAGACTGCATCCATTACCTACATCGACATTGAAGAGGAAGATGTGATAGCTGCCATAAATGAAATGAGCTCAAATTCGGCAACTGGCTCCGATGGTTTCCCAGCTGTCCTCTTAAAGTCGTGTAAACAAGAACTAGCAGGACCACTCCGGATACTCTTCCAGAGTTTCCTTGCAAATGGTAAACTTCCCAAAAAGCTGAAGGAAGGCACCATATGTCCTATCCATAAAGGTGGAAGCAGAGCAGAGGCTGGGAACTACAGGCCCATCTCTCTGACTTCACATATTAGCAAAGTCATGGAACGAATTGTCAGAAGGAGATTGATTGCGTTCCTAGAAGAAAATGACTTGCTGAATGAGA
>NC_142928.1:11379696-11407196 GCF_046866305.1 Octopus bimaculoides | reverse complement strand
AAATTATATATATTTACGGGAAAAAAACGATGGGTTTTTTTTTCCTTATGGGTTTTTTCACGCTGACTACATGATAAATTCTTATAAAGATTTTATCCTATATTATATTATATATATATATATGTGTGTGTGTGTGTGTGTGTGTGTGTGTGTGTGTGTGTGTGTGTGTGTGTGTGTGTGTATATATATATATATATATACGACAGGTTTCTACCCAACTTCCGTCTCACAAATTCATTCACAAGACTTTTGTCGGCCCCGGGTTGTAGTAGCACACACTTGCCAAGTTAGCAACGGCAGTGGGAATGAACTAGAAGTCACGTGGTTGCAAAGCGAGCATGCTCACCACACTAGAGTGGAGAGTATTCGCCAAACTACTAATATCGATTTCTGACAAGATCACAAATTGAGGCTTATATAGTCGATTAAATTTGCCCAAGTACTTGACGGGTAATTTATTTTATCGACTCGGTAGGATGAAAGGCAAAATTGACCTCAGCAGGATTGGACCTCAGAATGCAAACGACCATAATTAAATACCACAATGCTCTTTGTGCAACGCTTTAACACTTCCACCAATCCACAACCTCGCCGAAATACGAATATCAATCGAAAAATATGAACAAGGTTCTTAATAATGAAATCTGACGTTGAGGTTCAATTAAGTTTACTTGAAGAAAATTCGGTTGTTTGTTACCATTCCAGACGTTATGAAGATCCGAGAATCAATGAACTTTACAAAAACAATCGTCAGAATAGAAGAAAATCTGCCTTAGTCTGTTCTTTTAATGATATTAAATCGAATGGCATTTTGCCAAATCAATTCTTTTAAAAATGTTCTGCTTTTCTGCAATCTTTTCAAAGACTTTATGTAGATGTGTGTGGCAGCTGCCTGGGTAGGGGTACTTTTTTTTATATTCAAAATTCTTAGATAGATGAAATGATGAAATGAATTTATTCATAGATCGATGTATGCGTTTGTGTGTGAATATGTGTGTGTGTGTGTGTGAGAGAGAGAGAGAGAGAGAGAGAGAGAGAAAGAAAGAAAGAGAGAGAGTGCGTGAATGTGTGTGTGTGTCGATTTATGATTAAACCAGCATCTATGTGTATGCTAATATATATATATATGTGTGTGTATGTGAATATTAATCAAGAGATAGATATGTATATATACATGTGTATGTATGTGTGTGAGCACATGATATGTTATACACCCACATATATGAGTAAATATATGGGTGTGTAAGTAAAAGGTAAAATGGATCTCCGTTTGCTTCGACGATGGGTAGTCGCATACTCGATGAAATAATTTAACTAGCACTCCGTCGGTTGCGACGACGAGGGTTCCAGTTGATCCGAACAGCGGAACAGCCTGCTTCGTAAAATTAACGTGAAAGTGGTTGAGTACTCCGCACACACGTGTACCTTTAACATAGCTCTCAGGGAGATTCAACGTGAAAAATAATGTAATAAGGCTGGCCCTTCGATTTTCAGATTCTACTGATTTTTGCCAGCTGAGTAGACTGGAGCACCGTGAAATAAAATGTCTTGCTGAAGGACACAGCTCGCCGCCGCGAATCGAACTCACGTCCTTACGATCGTGGTCCGAATACCCTAACCACTAAGCCACGCGCCTTTACTAACGGATTTCTTGTTCATTGAATGAGCTGCTAAACGATTGCACAGTCCACAGTCATGCAACCGCTTAATCTAATAGATTGATAATGAGCAGAATAACTCCCTATGACGTGGCGGATCTTTTTTAAAACGGGGGCCACATTTT
Source organism: Octopus bimaculoides (assembly GCF_046866305.1). Classification (NCBI taxonomy): domain Eukaryota; kingdom Metazoa; phylum Mollusca; class Cephalopoda; order Octopoda; family Octopodidae; genus Octopus; species Octopus bimaculoides. Next base: position 11,405,413 of record NC_142928.1, on the reverse strand, counting down.
TCATTAACGAAACACTTTGAAACTTGGAACACTGGTAGAATGTGTCATATAAAACATCTTTTTCTCTTAGTCTTCTTTAAAAAAAAGAAATCCATAAGTTATTCCATGTTGAAGTTGTCGTATTTCTGTAATTTCAACCAATCACTGACGTCCATTCAGCCGATATACATTAAGTGCCGACTACATAAACAAACGATTCTGAAACAATTAACCCTAACCCTAACCCTAACCCTAACCTTAGGGTTAGGGTTAGGGTTAGGGTTAAAGCAAATTTAAAATGAAAAAAGCAAATAAAACGAAGGTATGGAGATTAAATACGCTTTACATCGCTTAATCAGCCAAAGGAGTAAATGTAAACAACTGAATACTTGTCAGTGATTGGTTGAAATTATCGAAATAAGACAATTTTTTACATGAAATAAATTCGAATACAAAAATATTTTTCTGTTCTATAACACAAAATAGATAAGTATAAGAAGTTTGAAAGTCTTTCCGTACCAAAAACACTACGTAAAACATTAATGAAAAATGTGGCCCCCGTTTTAAAATAGATCCGACGTGGCTAATTAGGCCTTTGAATTTCAGATATAATATGCCTTCCGGGCCTCCAAATAGATTTCGCTTGCCCTGTAACATTCACTGTGTTTGGCTGAAAACGGAGGTAAATGACACTTGCTCAAGATATCAGAAGTGGCCACGACGGAATCTTCTTCAAAATTAAGCTATTCTAATACATACACATGCACACACACACACACACACACACACGCACGCACACACCCACACATTGCATAAAATATCGGATTGTCTATGTACATGTATGTACATATATACATAGGCACAAATACATAAGCGTTAGCACAGATCACAAATATTTGTGTTTGCGTAAGTTAATAAGCATGTGTGTGTGTGTGTGTGAGTGTGTGTGTGTGTGTGTTTGTGTGTGTGTGTGTGTTTGTGTGAGTGTGCATGAAATACATTATTATCTGAAATTTATTATAAGATGATACGTCTTTGATAAATGTAAAACTTTAACCTTGCTTTGAAAAGTAAACAAAATGGTTTTTAACATCGTTATTTATGTCTCCATGGTAGAAAATTAGAGACTGTTTGGCTAGTTTCTAGTATTCTTATCTCTTCATTAGAGAAGGATTATCCGTTTGCTTTTGTTTTTTGAGTTTTATTGGGTTTTTCTTTGTCTATTGTATGATTAATAACTCATAATAATTTATAGAGTATACAAGTTAAGATGCAGTTTATCTTCTGTGTCTACTTCGTATCAAACATCGTATGCGCTGACAATTATAGTGAATCTATCAAGAATACACAGTACTGGTTTCATATTTTAGCACAAGGCCGGCGAATTCTATTGAGGGATTAAGTCGATAATATCGACCCCAGAGTTTCCGAAAGATGAAACTCAAAGTCGGCCTCGGCGGAATTTGAACTCAGAACGTAAAGACGGACCAAATGCTGCTAACCACTTCGTCCCGGCGTATCAGCAATTGTCAGCGCGCTGCTTTTAATGATACGCAATATTATTAATTAAGATATATATATTTATTAATTACTTAAGTTGTCGATGCTTTCATCGTTATGAAGACTAGATGTCTCATTTATATATATATATATTAGTTGGTCTGCTTTCTAAGTAAGTATATGCTAACTTCAAAGACAGAAGGCTGGTTATTTCTCCTTTCGTGACGATTGAAGAAAACCAGGAACTAGTCAGAACTTTTCACTTTTCCTACCTACGGAAACATAAACTGATCAGAGCAACCTCTACCTCGCTTACATGTTGTTTTGTTGTAAGTCTAAAATTGTATGTTTGTAATAAATGATATACTTTACATTACATTTCGAGTTATCTAAAAGTGCTGCATAGTGCATTATTTTTTAATTACTTTATTATTGTATGTATTTGTAGATATATTGAGCTCAATAATACATAAGTATTTGCAGTAAATCATAAATATATATTGACATATATTGAACAACTATATTTTTTTTAAAATATATATATGAGCGTGTCTGTGTACATGTTTGTATGTGTATGTACGTCCACCAGGCACCGATCACGCGCAAAAATAGAGGTTAGAGAAAAGATGCAGCCATAGAGCAAATGAAAGACCAAGTTGAGTGTGTGTGTGTGTGTGTGTGTGTGTGCGTGCGTGTGTGTGTGTGTGTGTGTGTGTGTGTGTGTGTGTGTGTGTGTGTGTGTGTGTGTGTGTGTGTGTGTGTGTGTGTGTCAGACCTGACTCTTACAGATACAGACAAATATTGATTATCTTCAATTTCAATTACTTCAAGTTTACAACAGAAAAAAAGTACCTTTTTCTAAGCATATTTTATTATTTTTTGATTTTCTCTCTTCGTTTTCTCAAGTGAATTTTATTGTCTTTTTCTTTTTTCAGATATTTTCATTAAGTTTTTAACTTTTCTTTCTTCCTTACTTTCTATCATTTTTTCTCCAAATTTTCTCTTTCATTTCCTATATTTCCCTTACGTTCTCTACAACATTTTTCGTCCTCTTTATTTCTTTATTTCTTTCTTTTTTCGTTTTCTCCTTGTGTCTCGGTTACTTTCTTTCCATTTATTATTTTTTAATTTCTCTATCTTCCTCTTTTTCTCTCTCTCTCTCTCTCTCTCTCTCTCTCTCTCTCTCTCCCTCTCTCTCTTTATATGTGACAATTTCGTTTTACTTTGCTTTATATTTATTTCATTTGTTCTTCAATTGATTCCTCATATTCACATATTCGCTCTCTTTGACATAATCAATACACATTCACAGTTCTATCTCTCTTTTCCATTTATCTCTTATTTGTCCGCTTTCTCTCCTTTTTTCTCACTTTCACTTATTCTCTTCTCTCCTTTCTCTTATCACCTCATATATATATATATATATATATATATATATATATATATATATATATATATATATAACGAAACTTTTTGACACTCTCATTTTATACACAACTATTTAGATATAAAAATTGAGTTTTATCAATTTGTGTGTTCTTAACATTATATATTTCTCTTACATTCACTAAATGGCTCTTCTATAAGGAAATGAATGTATACGTATTTATTAATATATATTCATTAATATAAACGTGTATGTTCAAATTCCACCGAAGTCGAGTTTACCTTCCATCTTTTTGGGGTCGATAAAAGAAGTACTAGATGAGTACTGGGAGTCGATGTAATCGACTTCCCCCTCTCTCCGCCAAAGTTGCTGGCCTTGTGCCAAAATTTGAAACTAATATATGCGTGTATGCATGAATTTAAAACGGACTAAAATTCACCCTTCATGCTTCTGAAGATAACTAGACTGGCAGCTTTATTCTTTGTGAGTCCTCAAGTGGCTTTTGAGGTCAGTATTGGCACAAAATCCTCAGTTATAGTGGGGTCAAGGAATATGAGAATCAGGACTCGTTGGAAATCTTCCTTTCCGTGAAGCCCTTTTCTCTGTAGTTTCTCTGGTTATTTATGATTCTGTGTATTTTACTGCAGAGTACAAAGCACTACGCCACTCTGAGCTATTTTGATCAATATGTTCCCAAGTAGACTGTTCTGCGTTGTACTCCTTCACTCCCTCAAGGTCGTCTTCAGAGTCTTTGCATCGCCTCTTTGATCCACTACATGACCGAGAGCCAACTGCTACTTCACCACATATTATAATCAATTTATCTATTTAACTATCTTTCTATTTCTTTACAATCTTTGTAACTCATTTCCTCTCTTTTCTCTTTTCATGTGTTTGTTACTCTCTCTTCTTCCCCCCTCTCTCTTTCTATCTCTATCTCTATCTCCCTCTTCCTATTTTTTTTATTTTTTTATTTTTCCTTTATATACACGTATCTGCCTATCACACTTTAAAACGCTGACCATTACAGCTTGCCTCGCCGAAGTTATAAATAAAACGTTGTTGCACATCAATGCATTTCCGTCTCCCCTGCCATCTCTTTTCCTCATATGACAATAAGCATCCATCATGTTCATTCCCTTTCTTTGACCCCCTCCTTCTACCTACTTCTCTCATTCATTCACTTCCTCCCACACATCTTCATTTTCTCCCTATTTTCCTCTACCTGTCAGTTAACATTTCTAGCTAACTACGCCCTATTCTAAACGAATTAACATACAATAATCCCTGCAAATTACTCTTATTGATTCTTGATAGTCAATAACTTCCAGGTTCGATCTCACCTTAATGAATATAAACAAACGCATCTGACATCTTATCTTCATTCTTTTTTCTTTGGCTTGTTGCTGTCGTTGCTGTTGCTGTTGCTGTTGTTGTTGTTATGATCGTGGTTTCAATTCTTAGACTGAGTTGTGTGTTGTATTCTCGAGCAAAATACTTCACCTCACGTCCATCTGCGACCACTTCGACGCCTGGCACGTGGCACACCATGCTCCTGTTCAGGCAATGTGGATATGATGGAGGGCGTGAGGTAATATACAGCACATATATTTCATCACTATAAATAAATTATTTGTGCAGGTCGTTCAGCAAAAAATTCAGAACCGTCTTCCTCGGACAACAAGAGACCATGATTGTCAACATCATCATAATATATTATGTGGATGGAGTCGAAAATATCCTGGCAGTTATACATATTTCTAGATAGATTGGCTTCTTAGAAAATCATCTTAGAAAATCATCTCACTAAGTGATGAAAGCAGTAACTATACTGAGAAATAATGGATATCACCACTTCAACATGGCTGTTTCTTAAGAGCCGAAGTTACTACCATTTTAAACCCAGGAAGACGCCTCTTTCATGTAATTATATGATGCAATCTGCGCTCGATATACATTGCAAGCAGGGGAGTGAATCCTTACCATCTTTCAACCACGAGACCACCAGACTGTACGGTTTCGACCTATTTGTGCTCATTCTTGGTGGTGGAGATTCGTCCGCTAGAGTATACTTGCAATATATGTCGTGTGCGTATTGCATTGAATAACCATCTGGAGGAGGCGTCTTCCTGGGGTTAAACCGGTAGTAACGTCGGTTCCTACGGAACAGCCATGCTGAAGTGGCGATAAACATTACTTCTCAATACAGATATAGATACGCATATACATACACACACACAAAAACACACGTATATTTATATATATTTTTATACTCACAAACAGATAGAGAAGAACAGTACATTTAATCCTTTAACAGGCTTGCTGAGAGTGAATGTAGAATTAACTCCGAATGCCTGCTAGTCTCCGCTAAATCCACTCAGTAACCAAGTATTGTTGTCAAACAAGTGGACGAATGAAATCATCCTTCGAAAAAATTCTACACAATAAGAACTAGAACAAATGCACGAGGATCTTTATGATGCTTTGGCAATTCCACTAATCTATATTTTGGTTTGATAATTTATTTTATTCATCCACAGAAAAATAAAAGTAAATTAGATGCTGGAATATTTGGGGTCAAGAGAAGAGAGATCGGGAATAAAGTGGTCTACCCTCGTTCTAACGACCGGGCCAATATGCTGCGTGTGTGTATAAATATATATATATATATATATATATATATAGCATTTCCCCTCTGAAAGCTCATAAAACAGCTGTTTCGGCATGCGTTCATCTGCCATTCAAACAATATGGCGTCCTTTACCCTATATATATATATGGGTAAATGACGTCATCAACTAAGTAAACAAGATGGAGTAAGAAAATAAACGAGTTAAGTACGCAAACAACAAGAGTAAAAATGGAAAACAGGACAAGTAACAAGGAGAACGACTCTTCATCAGTTATCGGCTGTCTATCTACTACTCATTTCGAGCATTCATGACAAAAGTACGCGAGTTACGTAAACACCATTATTAGCGAACAATTGTTTTTTGTTATAAGAAAACAATGCTGAGTTCCATTGCAGCATCGTTTATCTTACTTGGAATCTTTAAAATGAAGTGTGTTTATTTTGGACAACACTTAAATACATAAAGAGTTGACTACATTCAGAACCATGTTTGCAAATAATATAATACGGTTTGAAGGAGAGAAGCTACACTCAAAGATTTACGTATATAAGCATATATCTATCCATACATCGACATAATAAACGCACACATATATGTATGTATGCATACACATATATATGTAAATACCCGTTTATAGACACACAAGATATATAATTTAGATAACTGGACATCTATACAACTAAATGAATCCAGACAAATATAACAAAACGCAGACAGACTAATAGACGTGTCATTCATTAATCGATACACCGCTCTTTACTCACCTAACGGTTTAATCTAAAACGTAAGTATACTAAAAGGAAGGTTCACACTTCTAGAGATAAATTGCATTTGTTTATTAGATTGATATATTTTAATAGAAACTCTGCAGCACTTCGCCGATAGAAATTTAGGAAAGGATTAAATATTAAAATGTTTTCTCGCTTTTTATTGGACGTAGCGATCATGCTAATTTCTCTACAATGAAACACTATCTTCCTCATAGCAAACTAACAAATCTCCTGTAGAGTTATATGTGAAATTTAATTGACTTCCTTTGGCCGACGGAAACCATCACCAATTTCTTCGCATTGCAGGACTTCAGACGACTTTATTTCAGTGGTTCACTATTGTTCCTATCATTCTAATTTTCCCGATAAAACAAAAAAGAAATATAAAATATTCAGTTAATGTTATTAATGTAGCCAACATTACACACTTTAACAATGTTCCAAATATCAAACAACGTATGTAACGTTCATCAAAAAAAAAAAAAGAAAGAAATAAAACTTTTAACATCTCTCACAGTATCGCTATTCACACCACTTTCAAGAAAAATTAATTCCGCCTAGTAACTGAGAAACCAATGGATACATTGCAGAAAGAGACCTGGGAAATCATCTAAAACGTTTTTATACGAAACCAATAATAACACGTGAAAATGAAATTGAATATAATTGTAATTGACATTGTCATTATTGGAAATTAATGAATCTTCTTATACACATATCACGTGACAGCTGTAAGTGAAAAACAAGTGGCGAACAGGTTGACACTGCAAACCTGTTTCAATCCCTAACTGCACCAGCCGAACAAGTGTTTATTATTGTGCTCCATTTAAATCTTAAAATGCGATGAAGGCAGTGTTGGTAGAATTGTTCTAACAATTTAAAATACCTTTCATAACATGTCCAAGTTTCATAACATGTCCAGGGTTGGTAAGACAAATGATTTGTAAAGAGCCAGCTTTGTATTCTTATTTATATGTAGCTGGTACCAAACGCGTGACTCCAAGCTACCAAATGCTTTTGCTGCCCTTTGAATTTGCAGCTGTATTTCTGTATCGAAGATTTCCATCATTTTGAACAGAACTTCCAAGGTAGACAAACGAATCGACAACCTCAAGTAACTTTCCCTCAACAAAAATTTTAGCGGGGTTATAAACAGCACCACATGCAGGTTGATGCATTAGATATGCATGTATATAAATATATATATTTATGTATATATGTATATATGTAAATATATATAGAGAGAGGGAGTGAGAGAGAGAGAAAAAGAGGAAAAGGAGATATCCATATATCATTATTGTTATTATTAGTACCATAATCATCATCATTATCATCATTATTATTATTCAATATTTGATTCCTTCAGACAAATTTCTACTGCATCACCGCCTAAGCTTCCGTACTGCTGAGGTCTGTGCAGTATTTTGCGTTCGTTTTTTTTTGGGGGGGGGGGAATGCAAACTCTTCCCGGTATTGTATCACGTCAGTTTGTTTTGCAATGGGGCTTGGTTGCATTGTATTACTGTATTATTGTTTACATTGTGTGAGTAATGTAAGTTGTGTTCTGTTAGGTTTCCGACTTGTAGAGTGCATGTTGTGATGGGTGTTTAGTTTATCGCATATTTACTGTGTGGAGTGCGTCTTGTGTTTGTGGATTGTTTTATTATAAGTTGTACTATTGACCTGATAGTGTTTCACATAGGAGGTGGGCTCTTCCTATCAGGGCTGTTTTTCGATAGTGTGTAGTGCTGAGGGTTCAGGTAGTGCTTCTACGATTTTGATCGAAAGATTTCTTATCATACCCATTGCTCCAATCTTGAATGCCCTGCTTCTTGAATATTTCAATTTTGATGTCGTTGTACTTTGATAATTTCCCCACTTCTCATTGGGAAATATTTTAGTCAGAAGGGACTACAGTGTCTATCAGTAAGATGTTTTTGCTTTTTCCAATCCTTGATTATTATGTCAGGGCGATTAGCTTTTATTTCTTTGTCAGTTTGAACAGGCATATCCCAGATGTGTGTGGCCTGGTCGTTGTCATGTACCTCGTTTGTCACATGTTTATACTATTTCTTCTTCGTTTTCATGTTACACTGTTGGCATATTTTTCAGTGAATATAACTACTTACTCGGTCATGCCTGCGTAGATATTCAGAATTGGAAAAGGGCAGGATAACTAGAGATGGTGTCTCATTGTATAGGTAAGCTGTCTCATTGTAGTGATTGCTCATTCTGCATTTGGTGTTAAGGCCTGTTTTCATTGCGTTGCTTTTATAGTTGTTTGTGGACAGGCGTTGGTCTTGTGCAGCGAGAAATAGTTCTTCCGGTTCTACTTTTAGTCCAAAATCTTTGAGCAACTGTTGGTCATAACTTAGGCTCACTTTTCTTTTCTTTCAAGTCATACAGGGTATTGGCCATGGAGGTATTTTTCTTTCCATTTCTTCTTTAGTGAGTTTTGCAGATTTGCTTCCATAATGTTTCTTGTTTTCCTAACCATTTCTTCTATGTTGTCATCTGAGCTCAGTGTTCCAGAGTAGTTAATTTTTGTTTTGTATTTCGTCACCTTCTTATATTTAGGGAAAAGCGTTTACTTTTTGTGTGTGTGTGTGTGTGTGTGTGTGTGTGTGTGTGTGTGTTGTGTGTGTGTGTGTGTGTGTGTTTGTGTGTTTTATTTTATTACACATAGTAGTATTCCACTTTTTTGTCTCTAAATATATTTTTAGTTCGACTGTTGTTATTTCATAGTAGTTCCTGCTTTCTCTATTTAGGTTTCTCAGTTCACTAACCTTCCAGTTTATTAAGTTGAAACTGCAACTTATGACTGGAATGGTTAACGTGTTAATCCTTTTATCTTATTTTTAGCATAGAGTTCGGTGGTTAATATCAGTCTAGCTCTTCTGTAGCATTATTATTATTATTATTATTGTTCAGTAGTTTTATTTTTATAACGTGCTTTCACTTCACTACCGAGCGCAGTTCTGTGCGCCTTGGGTATGTGCTGTGGTTTGCTGTGGTGCTCTTATATTTACTGTATTGAAAATGTTTTGCGTAGAATATGTGCAGTACCCAGTAGTGCAATTTTCTGTATGTTATATATATTTGTAAGTCCTGGTGTTTTTGTTATGTATTTGTCTGAATATTTTTTTATTATACCTAAGGCACCTACTATGATAGGAATTGTTTCTATTATTATTATTATTATTATTATTATTATTAAAAGCGTGAAGTGCTGCACAGTCTACATACATACATATATACATGCATGCATATATACATAGATGCATACATATATACATACATACATACATACATACATACATACATACCTTGTTGTTGATGTTTACATTCCAATAAAGGAGACTTGGATCTAGGTTAGAGAACGGCTCTTTCTGTATTGGCAAGAAATCTTGAAATAAAACTGCACATTGACATACATATGTCGTCCTTGCACGTGTTCAGTCCGCCGCCCGAAAAAGACCACAGTAAGTTCGCTCCACCAACCACAGTCTGATGTTGGCCTCATCCGTGGCTGGATGCCGAAGGATTTAACAAAGTACATATATATATATAATTATAATAAAGGCTTAGAAAATAAATTTTCCAGCCTATATGCTGAGAAAAAGACACTAAATCGTCTCACCATTAAAAGAAGTCACAAATATATGTGCTGAATTTGACACATGAATTCAGCACATGTGTTTGTAACTTCTTTTAATAGTGAGACGATTTAGTGTCTATTTCTCAGCATATAGGCTAGAAATTTATTTTCTAAGCTTTTATTATAGTTATACATATAATTGTTTACCTTAATCGGTTTCATTTTATATGCTCGCCACTGATAAATTTTTTTAATTTTTTAATTGAAAAATACACACGCACACACACACATACATATATATATATGTGTGTGTGTGTGTGTGTGTGTGTGTGTGTGTGTGTGTGTGTGTGTGTGTGTGTACATATATATACATATATATATATATATATATATATATATATATATATATATATATATATATATATATATATATGTATGTATATCATATACATGTATATTATCATATATGAATATGTGAGTGTGTATTCGTGTAAGTATCCTGCGCTTATATTTACTGGCGCTGTGTTCTTTTACGTCAAATCATAACATAGTGATTCTGTAAATATAGATATATTAAAATGAAAACCAGACAGAAATAAGAAAATTCAATAACACAACAGCGATAAATGCTAGAAGGCATAAATTATAGATTACAATTAGTATGAGACTCAAATTTCAAGATATTAAATACAAACGGCGTCTCACTGTTTACTGATTAACAACTTTATCCAGTCAATGTGAGATATAGAGACGGTTTCTTATCGAATATTATTTCAAATATAATAATATATAATATTTCTTCAAAATGCCAAAGCTTTATGTTTGCCATAACCTTTCCACATTTTAGCTTTTTGTGAGAAAGACGAGGTGATCTCAGAAATACGAAATACTTCAGTTCGATGCGGGCACTGATCCTAGATAAAGTGCAAATTCATCCTGCACTAGAAAAATATTCACTTTGATTGGTGGAATAATCCATTTGCATCCAAATAAAACTCTGTATATCATTCATAATATATTTTTATCATTAACTCTTTTCAGACTCTGAGACAGCATCGATATTTATTCTCCTTCTACTACTGTTAGGAAGCGCTTTCTTTTCAGCAGTTGTTTATGTAATCTACTAATATCTGTCATTTTCATTCTTTGTGCAACCCTTACCAGATGATGTTAGCAAAGTAAATACTACGTACAAATTCCAGTCCTTCTTCACCAGAACTACAATTTTCTCTAGTATATTCTATGCAAAATTGCTCTCCTTAATAAAGCAATATACCTACGAAAAAGAAGGGTTAAACCATGATACAATATTTAAGGATATAATTATAAATATAAAATATCGGCATATTAGATTCTACACGTAAAATTTGTGCGCTTGCACTGACAATGTTATATAAATACATTTTGGTATTATATATTTACATTTACACATGTTTCCTGTGCTAATAGGGATTTCGAAGTTGTACGTGTAGGAGAAACATGTAAGATATGTCCTATTGGAAATTGTTCAGACAGAGAATCAAATAATACCATTACCATTTGATTTTCTGTCTGAAGAATTACAGGTTTCTCTTACTTATATAACATTGTAACTCGTATCAGTAAATGAAACGTGTGTGATGGTAAATCAATAATATCAATAAGTTTTCCATTCCCCTGTTTTGATATATAGTCACACTACAAAGCATATTTCCCAGAATTTTCAACTTTGTATGCGCATACGAATTTAGAATACTGGAATAAACAGATGTGCTCTAAGAGGACAAAGCTAGGATTTAAACCCTATCTACACAATGTATACATGTATACATATGTGTGTGTGTGTGTGTGTGTGTGTGTGTGCTCGTGCGTGTATGGATGTTTATTCATATATATGTACACACGTATAATATTCATGTATGTGGTTGTGTGAATATATATACAAAGACATTGGAATCGAATTGTCTTAGCCTATATCTTGTAAACTTAAGCAGCTATATGTAAGAATCAATACAGAAAAACTCTGCTTATGATTAGTCCAGGAGATTAGCTACAACTTTGTTTATTTTCATCCCTAAGTGTATACATACGATTCATTTGTACAGGTGCCAACGATTCTATATTGTCTGCATGCATAGGGTGTTTGTGCGAATGTGCGTTGACACCTGAGTCTCTTTATAGATATCTTTAATTATATGTTGTTAGTTTTCCTTTAAAAATCTTAGGTTAAAATTCCTTTTGACGCAACATCAAAGAATTTTAACCTGGTTAAAGAAAATTCAACAACATAAAATAGTTTTTTTTTTTTCAGAGGAAACCAAATTTAAAGAAGATTAACGTTAAAGTGAATATACACGGAACCACAGAACCACAAACCGCCCTACAGGTGTTTGTAGACACGAAATAACTTTAACTAAAACTTACTAACAAAACTGATGATAACGACAACAAATATGAGAAGAAGAAGAAGAAGAAGAAGAAGAAGAAGAAGAAGAAGAAGAAGAAGAAGAAGAAGAAGAAGAAGAAGAAGAAGAAGAAGAAGAAGAAGAAGAAGAAGAAGAAGAAGAAGAAGAAGAAGAAGAAGAAGAAGAAGAAGAAGAATTCCAGTGCATTAACACAACTGAAATCCAAACTAAAACTGGAACAGTAATGGATCATGATAAAACGATGTCAAGAAAAGACCCCTGCATGGTAAATACTGGGCTAAACTAAACGCAAAAGAAATAGACAAAGCAAAATCCCAACAATGGCTGAGAAACTCCGGACTCAAAGCTGAGACTGAAGGATTTTCAATTGTTGCACAAGACCAAAGCCTCCCTAACAGAAATTAACAAAAACATATAACGTAAAGAAACATAACGAGTAACTGTGGAAAATGTGGAGATCGACAAGAAACAATAAACCATATTGTCTCTGGTTACCCATTCCTGGCTAAGAAGAAATATATTCACAAACACGACAGAGTTGGAATCTATATACACTGGAAGCTATTCCAACATTATGGAATAACAACAGAAAAAAGATGGTATAGGCACACGCCAGAAAAGGTCACAGAAAACGAGAAAGCAACCATATTATGGGACATGCCAATACACACAGATAGAGAAATTAAGGTCAATAGGCCGGATAAAGTTTTCAGAGAGCATCAAGGAAAAGATGCTTTCTAATTGATGTATCAATACCAACAGATGACATTTCCCTAAGAGAAATGGAGAAACTTTGAAAATACAAAGATCTGGTAATATAGGTCACTCGAATGTGGAGTCTAAAAACAGAAACAATTCCTTTCGTAATAGGCGCATTAGGTATGATAAGAAAATATTCACATTATTTACATTATTTACATTTGACGTCTTGTTTGTTGTTAACACAACGTTTCGGCTGATATACCGAATTTCGAACTTTCGAACCTGGATTCTCATACCTAAGGTAATCTTCGATGTTATTATCATTATTATTATTATTATTATTATTATTATTATTATTATTATAATTATTATTATTATGATTATTATTATTATTATTCAGGTCACTGCCTGGAATCGAACTCGGAATCTTGGTGATAGTAGCCCGCGCTCTTAACCACTACGCCATATGGTGTAGTGTGGTGGTGGTGGTGTAGTGTGGTGGTGGTGGTGGTGGTTATACTGTTTAGCTAAATGCAAGTTAAAGCTAGCAATAAGAGGAAACTGTCTCAGTCGAAAACAATAACAAAACACAAAGAATCATAAACTAAGAATTATTATTCTGCTACACGATGAGTGTGCCTTCAGGTTTCTCTGCGAATTCTTCGGTTTTCTTTCTTCGATAATTTCTGCCTTACTCCTTCATTTCTATTTCTGTTTCTATTGCGAAATCATATTTTCTTTTTCCACTCATCTTTAAGACGTACTTTAAAATATATTCTGGTAAATTGCAGCTCAACTGATTAGGATTTGTAAATATTTTTTTCCGTATTTCTTCAGTGTTTTTATTTGAAATTATTCATTTAGTATTTTTATTTCCATATTCTTTTCATAATGTATTTTAAATGCAAATAGTTTGGATAATTGGCACTTAACATATTTGCTTCTCTTCGTTTACGAAACATTACGTCATATTTTCAAAATTACTTGTAGCTACGGATAAATTTTCTCTACATTATCATTGTCCTAATTCTTATGCCTGGATCTTCAGATAATTTTCTTCATCTTAATAAGTTATTATCCTTAATATTAGTCCTTACTTGTAGAAATAATACTAGAATATATATAATATAATAGTAATATTGTATTACATAATGTAATAGTGATAAAAAATAACAACACCAACAATAATGCAAAAAAAGATTTAAAAAAACAGTGGTTAAAAAAACAGTGGTTTGAAAAGGTACATTGATTAGAAGAATATTGTGGTTGGGGAAGTTACGATTTATCTATTAGTGTAAATTATATGGCATAGTGAAACTACTACTATAATCGTGTTTTAATCATTGGGTATTGGTGTATAAATATAAAGAAGTCTGGGTTTGCATCTCCTAATTGGTACTAGTATAATATTATTATAAAAACATTGCAGTGATGAGTGTTATTTTATGTTACTTTTGTGTATTGTAGTGTCATTCGAAAGCTTCGAGTCAGTGACTGAAAGGTTTAACATTTTTTCTGTAAATGTGGGATTATGGATCCCGGGTTATTAAATATGTGTGTATATTATGGGGTCAGAATCTAGCTATTCGAGGGTAAACTGAATAATTAAGGTACATAGTCAGGTTGGGGGTAGAGTACGGGCTTCGTTAATTCAATGTCTGAATTGTTGCAGGCAGGATCTGACGTGGGAGTTGCTAATGAGAGAAGGTTTAGAAGTGCTTATAACTAAAAAGAGAGGACTTAGGGATTGTAATATCTAAAGGTTTTAATCATTTTATGCATACAGGAAGGTTTGAAATCTGATCTCTTATTAATTAGCTTAGGAGTGGCTATTATAGGCGCAGGAGTGGCTGTGTGGTAAGTAGCTTGCTTACCAGCCATATGGTTCCGGGTTCAGTCCCACTGCGTGGCACCTTGGGCAGGTGTCTTCTACTATAGCCTCGGGCCGACCAAAGCCTTGTGAGTGGATTTGGTAGACGGAAATTGAAAGAAGCCTGTCGTATATATGTATATATATATGTATGTGTGTTTGTGTGTCTGTGTTTGTCGCCTTATGGCTTGACAACCGATACCGGTGTGTTTACGTCCCCGTAACTTAGCGGTTCGGCAAAAAATAAGACCGATAGAATAAGTACTAGGCTTACAAAGAATAAGTCCTGGGGTCGATTTTCTCGACTAAAGGTGGTGCTCCAGCATTGCCGCAGTCAAATGACTGAAACAAGTAAAAGAGTAAAAGAGTATATATATATATATATATATATATATATATATTATTTACATAGTGCGATGAATAATTATTGCAACCATTTTCAAGAATTATTATGAAATAATGTTGGTGTTTAGATGTTACGTGTGCTTCAATTACTAAGTCGTTATTTGCTACGAAGATCTTTAACTTACCCTGGCAATCTGCCATTTCTAAATTCATCATCATCACCGTCGTTACTTTCGTTGTCGTGTTCGTCGTCGTCCTAACCATAGATATCATCATCAAAATCCTGCTCATAGTAGTCGTTGTCATCATAATTGTTATCTTAATCACTGTTTTAATCGTCCTCCTGGTATTAATCGTTGTTTTCGCTGTTCTAATAGTTGTCGCTGTTCTAATAGTTGTCGCTGTCCTAATCGTCATAAATATTATATTATTATCAAACATAACATTAACATTATTATGATAATCATCATAACAAAGACCATAGTTATGATAATCATCATTATTAACATCACTATTAACATAGATGTGATTATTAGCGTCATCATTCACATAATTAGAATTATTAGCATCATCTTTATCATAATCATCATTATTAGCATCATTAAGATTATTATCATTCTAGACGTGGCCATTAAGAAAATAAATCCTAATTGACGTCACCATTTTCGTAATAATCATCACTTTTGATTCCTTTAATGTTAAGTATTAATATCACAAATAGAGACGTAATACACTCCTATTATTTGGACTATGTAGTGTAAAATATTGTTAGTGTAAGATTCTAGAAGAGAAGCCTAGAATATTTCACTTTCCACTATAATATATATGAACTGTTCTAAATCTACACCTTAAACTCGAAGCGAAAATCTTCTGCAATTGACTAGAAGTGACAGGAATATTTTATTTAATTTCGTATGTCCTGAGGTTTCTGATTAAAAGCGGAGAAAACAGAAGATTTACTTTCTGAAAAGTTTTTATTCCATTTATATTATGTAATGTAAAAGCATGAGGATTCCAGGAACATTAACAACAAAACAGCCACGATAATAACAACAAAGAAAAGAAAATATAACATAAATAGACGTATGACATAATATTGATGATTCATACGCAGACATGTTCATATCGATATGTGTTTGCAATGTGCATGTGTGTGTGTGTGTGTGTGTGGGTGTGTATATATATGCACATATATATACATACATATATATGTGTGTGTGTATGCATGCATATATATATATATATATATATATATATATATATATATATCTTCATATATATATATATATATATATATATGTATATGTATATGTATATATGCATATATACATATGTATATATATATATTTATATATATGTATGTACATGTATATATACATATATATATCTATACATATATATATCTATAAATATATATATATATATATATATATATATATATATATATATATATATATATATATATATATATATATATATATATATATATATATATATATATATATATATATATATATATATATATATATATGTATGTATGTATGTATGTATGTATATATATATATATATATTGCATACAATACACGAAGACTGATCTCATAGAAACTTTGTAATAGGTAGACTCGGGAAATAAAAGCAAAACTTGCTTATTTCAGCAAAGTTTCGATCTTACAGCTAAATCTTATTTCTGGAAACATGTAAATTAGTTTCCCCTGTAGTAAATTGTATTAAGAAGTGTCTATTATTTGAATAAACTCTAGTTTATCAAATGTTCAGAGGGGGCTTCAACCGGATAGGATGAACTGCGGAACTCTATATCAGACAACCCATCTATGTTATGATTCAAGTCTGACCATTCCTTCTTTGAGAATCAATTTTGAAATGTAACTAGATTTGTAGTCCATTTTAACGTCATGACATCTTTGACGGAGTAAACTATTGTAATTTTTAGGGTTAAGTCTCTGGCAGCTCCTGTCCACTAATTTAGGTGGTATTGAAAAGGTCATGGGTGCTAACATTTCACTTCTGCTTAAGTTATTTGTAAAATAAATTCTGATGCGTTCGGACAGCCTAAAACCTAAATATACAGGATGCAAAGAAAATACTCCCGTACTTTACAAGTTGATTAACGTTTCAACAGCAAACGGACGCTATGGTCGAGGGAGAAAAGAAAACCATTTTTGTAAAGTTGAAAACGATTCTCTCTCTCTATCTATCTATCCCTCTTCCTCTCTCTCTCTCTCTCTCACTCACTCTCTCTCTCTCTCTCTCTTTCTCTCTCTCTCTCTCTCTATCTTTCTCTCTCTCTCTCTCTCTCTCTCTCTCTCTCTCTCTCTCTCTCTCTTTCTCTCTCCCTTACATACACTCGCTCCGTCCCGATACAACATATCTGCTTTGCATCCCCTCCGACCCACACTATGACTATAACTGTCAAAACACAAAATAACAAAAAGACACATAAAACATTTATTTCTTTATTGCCCAAAGGGGGCTAAACATAGAGGGGACAAACAAGGACAGACAAAGAGATTAAGTCGATTACATCGACCCCAGTGAATAACTGGTTCTTATTTAATCGACCCTGAAAGGATGGAAGGCAAAGTCGACCTTGACTGAATTTGAACTCAGAACGTAACGGCAGACGAAATACCGTTAAGCATTTCGCCCGGCGCGCTAACGTTTCTTATTTCTTTATTGCCCACAAGGGGCTAAACATAGAGGGGACAAACAAGGAAAGACAAAGGGATTAAGTTGATTACATCGACCCCAGTGCACAACTGGTACTTAATTGATCGAACCCCGAAAGGATAAAAGGAAAAGTCGACCACGGCGGAATTTGAACTCAGAACATAAAGACATGAAATACCGCTAAGCATTTCGCCCGGTTTGCTAACGTGTCTGCCAGCTATATTGGTGGGGTGAAAACGCTATTAAGATCTGTGTAGCTTCGCTAGTGCCGCAGCAACAGCCGTGTAAAATATCAGAGAATTTTCTATTGCATCCCGTACTTGGTGTGGATTTGAACCCTACGGAAAGAGAAATCAATTATCTAAATTAAAAAAAGAAAATGCCATTGATCAAACTGACAATATTTTATATTCCATGGGGTGAGAAGTCGAAATGCTAAGCAAAATTAATCGTGTTATGTCTATTTCTCTTGTCACCGTTATCATGGCGAATTCACTCTTACCTAATGCTGGTTAAATCTACCCAGCTGCAAAAAGTATACACAAATTTTGGTATAACTTCATACGCTATATGAACTGGTGAAAAGGAGATATATTGTTTCGAGACCGAGCGTGTGTGTGTGTGTAAGAGAGAGAGGTGGGGTGCTGTTTTAAACTTTTAAACAATTGTTTTCTTCTGTCTCTGAACCAAAAGTGAAGGAGTATTGTCTAACGGTTAAGGTGTTGCACTCATGATTGCAAGGTTATGGTTTCGATTCCTGGTCTGCGAAGTGTATAGTTTTAATGGACAAAAACTTCATTTCACGTTACTTTATTCCAACCAGCTGATAGTGAGTGGACCTACGACGGTTTGGTGTTCCCTTCAGGGGTGGGGGGAATAATGTCATCTCAGTCACTTATATGTCATTAAAGCCGGGCAACTTCCCTATGAGTTCAAGATCTCGAGTCAATAATGTCCCAGATGACTACCTCATCCAAAGGTTCAGGATCGAGATGTCAATATTCTTCCCTCCCACCATGGTCCTATGAACTAATCCAAACTGAAGACCTACAATAACTAAATCTGGCCTTCGTAGATAATCACTAATTTCTTAAGAGTCTGTTTTACTGTATTTTCAAGTTAATGAGGGATAATACCCATCAGCCAGAGTTGTTTTACAATTACTATTCTGAGGCTCTTTTGAAACCCTCACAGATGTTTTTGTGAATAAAATATTTGACCTCATTTTCTCGCCTTTTCCTGGTTAAATTTTTCTGTGAAAGAGGTACTCTATTTTATGCTATACCATTTCCGTGATACTATCTTTGTCTTGAAACTAATCGATGTCTCGTAAGTATTTTAGGCGTGGGAGGTTAGCAAAGTATATTTAGGTGTTGTTGATGGTGTTGATTTTGTTACGGTTATTCAAGTTTGTGCTTTCGCTCAGAAAACTGTTATTGTTCGTATTCATGTCTGTATGCATGTCTGTATGTGTGTGTGTGTGTGTGTGTGTGTGTGTGTGTGTGTGTGTAACTTTTTACTATTTATTTTTCAAATTGTTTCTTTATTTCAAGCATTTTTTACTTACATTCACTGCAACCACTTTGTGGTGAACAGCTCTTTGCGCCGTCTCACAGGTGCTACACAGAACAACCAGATGTTTTTAAAATAAATGTTTGGAAACAATATACAACCACTTGTCTCATAAAGCGCCTTAGTGTAATGGGTTAGCAATTCTAGAGTTTCGAACCTCTTAGTTGGCGAAAAAATCCAAAAGGAAAGAAAACATTTCTTTTTTTCTTTTTCGATAAAGTAATCTTGTAAGAATATATCTTCTTAACAGTGTCATGTTAAAATGATAGAATGTGGGCGTGCACAACTAACAACAGCAAGAATAACAACAAAAATTATAATAATAAATCACAACTGTTAGAGCATGTTCACAGAGCATTTATTAACCTTGAAAATTGTAACAATGTTTCCTGGTATATATACAATTCTCTTTGAAGAAAGAAACTTATTGATGTTTTTCTCAAGATACTTTCAATTTAATAACATAACTGAATATACGTTATGCAATATTTACAACCAACACTAGGAATACGCAATGCAATCACCATGCAACGAAATAACAAAACTCACACGACACATATTCTCCACATCAAAGAAATGAAACACTAAAATTACAGCTGAAAACAAACAATATACAGTAAATTACGTGTGATGTGGAAACACTTTACATCTCTTGCAAAAGATTCATTTCAAGACTACAGCTATGTACCAGGTCTTATTGCAAAAGCTCGCCTGAAACATTTGCAAACTCATAAAAGTAATAACTTTTTCTGATTTATAAAGATCTGGAAAGAGATAATCCGAATGTGCAACGTGAAAACAGAAACGATCCCTGTAATAATAAGCGCTCTGGGAATGATCAAAGAACATGCAGACAAATACATAACGAAACACCCAAGACTTACAAATATGCTTATCAAGCAAAAAAAAAATCATTACTGCTACACCCTGTACATATATTCTGTAGAACATTTTTTAATACAGCAAATATAAGAAAACCAGAACGAAATATGACACACATAGACACACAGAGTTCTGCTCGGAGGTGTAGCGAAAGGAGGCATTAAAGGTAAGACTACCGATTTATAACATCAATAGCAAAAACAATAATGAATAATACTTTCTATTATAGGCAGAAGGCCTAAAATTTGGGGGAGGGGGATAGTCGATTAGATCGACCCCAGTATGCAACTAGTACTTAATTTATCGACCCCGAAAGGATAAAAGGCGAAGTAGACCTCGACGGAATTTGAAATCAGAACGTAGACAGGCGAAATACCGCTAAGCGTTTCACCTGGCGTGCTAACGATTCTGCCAGCTCACCACCTCAACAACAAATAATAATAATAATAATAATAATAATAATAATAATAATAATAATAATAATAATAATAATAATAATAATAATAATAATAATAATAATAATAATAATAATAATAATAATAATAATAATAATAATAATAATAATAATAATAATAATAATAATAATCCTTTCTACTGAAGGAAGAAGGACTTGAATTTTTTTGGGGGGAAGGGCAATTATATGCTCATTACATACTTACCGTTTCTCGAAAAATTGTTAAGTGGACTCAGCAGATGGATTGTATAGATTTCTAGAGAAGAAGAAATTATTTACAGGAGAGCAAAAGTGATGCACAGAAACTATTGATGCTAAGTAACGTAAGAATCATAAAGAACTAAGGTATTGGTTAGATAGACTACAACAAGCCATGTGATAATTATCTACGCTATTATCTTTTGGAGTGTCCAATGACACTCCTCCTCCTTGTGAAGTTTAACAGCATATTTGAAACAGCTACGTGATTGCAGAACGTAAAAAGTAAAATTCAGAAGTGGATCATCAAGAAATATAAAAATACAGACCAGAATATTTCAAGGAAACTCGCCGTCTCAGTTACTTTTTGCGAATGCGTTGATTCGTTTGACAAGAATAGTGAGAACATTTGGAGCAACTTATAAGCTTACTAAGGCCGGGGAGAAAATATAATTTGCTATTTATGGATGATTTTAAAACCTACATCAAAAATTTTTAAAAAGACTGAATTCTCTGATCGAAACGGTAAGAATATTTAGCATGATTGATTATATGCAGTTGGGGTAGACCAGTGTGTAGCTTTAATTATGAAGAGAGGTCAAAAGATTAAGTCTGAGATGTATAAAGACGCGACAAGACGGTATCATTAGATCACTGAAAGATGATAAAGTTTGATAAGTGCTGCAAGAGGATAAGGTGGTGAGAAAGGAGATGAAAGAGAAAATATCTGATGAGTACAAGAGGCGGGATAGGAAGGTGCTTCAAAGAAAACTAATTGGAGGAAATATCATGAAAGCTATAGCAAAGTTCAGATATACTGTTCATTTTTTAAGTGGATTATGACAGTGATACAGGAAGTGTGAAGAAAAACTAGAAAGCTGCTCGCCATGCAGACTCTACTAACCAACAGACTCTACTAAGCAAAAAGGGAAGAATGCAACGTTTTGTTAAATGTAGAAGTCACTATCATGGCTGTGAATTTTTGTTTGAAGATCTACGCAGTGCATAGGGAAGAACGTTTACTAATTGAAGATATATAAATGTCGAAAACATCACTGAAATAATGACAGAATTCAAGAATAGAAAGATATAAGACAGGAGAAATACCTAGAAATGCGAAGAGGTCCGTGGTCAACTCATGCAGTGATTGGAACGCTGCTTGAACTGAGAGAGAGAAGTATAAGACGAAAAACTAAAGCCTTACTTTAATCACTTGTCTACGAGCCATTTGGATGAATTTGACAAAGACAAAGATTAGCAATGTGTGCCACAGAGCAAACGCAGAATGTGTAGAAAATAGGACGAAAATATTAATAAGTTTGTGGGTGCAGTAAACTAGCATAAAATAAGTATAAATGCAGGAATGACTGTGTCAATGAAAGAATTTATTTATTTTTAGCCAGGTTTGTGGGTTCGAAATGACGACAAAGTGGTATGAATAGGAGCAAAAATAACAGTGGATCCCAAAAGCAAGATTTTACGGGATATTTCTCTGAAGATTGACCAAAGTTTTGAAGAAAGTAGACCAAATATGATCATGGATGTCAGAAAGAACAACCGAAGAACAGCTCTTGTCAACATGAGTCATGTCTACATTCGAAAGTGACTAATATTATAAATATTAACGATGTTTAAACGAAATATGATTATTGGGAAATGCGTAGAAAGTAGGTAGCATACAAAACTCGACATCAGCAAAAAATAGATATACTGGTACCCATAAAAAGTACCCAGAAAAAGTAGTCTTTAACCCTAGCGAATAAAACGGAAAAGTAAGCACCCACACTCATGAGATGATATATTTGTGGAAAACTGTACTGAATAAACGAAATTATGACAATAAACTGCAGTGAAATTTGGAAAAGAAAAGGCCTGGATTTAAATGTATTTTTGTACCGCACAGAGTAACTAGTTTAAGATACAATCTCAGAAACTGGTAAATTCAAGAGATATAACCTAAAAATAACGAACATAAAACAAAAGATACAAAGATGGTGGTAATTCAAATCACGAAGATCTAAATGAATTACCGAACCTCAGAACGCCTACAGAATACTGACCAAGAAATCCGAACCAGAAGTACCTAGGCAAAAATATGAAGAAATTGGAATATGAGAAAGATTTAAGTGTTATAGGCAGAAATCGTGATGAGAAAGTCGCAACAATAATAAAGACCGCAAACCTAGCCATCACAGACTTAATGAAAACGGACAGGAATATCAATATTATCATGTAAAATAAAGTAATATATACAGCAACCAGTATGGTTACAAAGGGAAATATATCTACCTTCAGATCTATTCATATAAGAACTTCAAACCCCAAACAAACATGAAAAGCAAATATTACACGAAATTGATAGAAAGACAAAAGATTTCTTTATCCCTAGTGAAATCAATAGCAAAACGACAGAACTGAAAGGAAGGAAAGACAAATAATTGAGGATTATGACAATGACAAGAGAAAAAGAAGTATCTAAAATCGATGATGCACAAAATAAGAGATCTTCGGGAAGTATTATAGAGGAGTCTGTCAGTATGAAAGTAGGACGATTCTTTGGACAAAAGAAACCGTTGGACTCCAACTGAAAATAATTTCAGCAAGAATTATATGGAAATTGTATAGGCATCAATTCAGCACCGACTAAAAGAGGAGTAGAAGACATTAGGTAGAATGATGTGCAGCAAAGCACTGACTGAAAATAACAATGTTCAAACGAATACTTAAGAACAATACCGAGAGGCCATAATGACATAAAAATACTTTTTAAAAAGTGAACAACTGGAAAGGATCAGGACACGACAAAGGTTCCAAACTTCTGTTTAATATATTTAAGGTACCAGCAGAGACGTTCCATACGATATTGGGGAAACCAGAAACACTTGACTGGCTCAAAACGAGGTGGAATCATCTTTTAATACCCAAGACGAAAGTTACACATCGAAAACTAGAGACCCATAACCCACCTACCTACAGCTTATAAAGCCTTAACAGCAATAACATTGCATAGAATGAAGAGAACTGAAGGGAACTGCTTGTTTGTAGATGAATAGAATGGATGCTTCAAAGGTTCTTATAGTTGTAAAGGTCAATTACTGATCAACAAAGCCTTAATCGGAGGCTGCAGAATGCTATTGATTCATCACATGGCTTCTTGGAACATTAAACATGGGTAAGGTAACATCAATAATATGCAGATACCTTAAACATGTCATGAGTAAATGTCAAATAATTTTACTGATATAACAAAAGATCTCTAAAGCATTAGAAAAGGAATAGCCTAAAGAGACTCACTCTTTTTTTTTTTTTTTTTTAAGTGCTAACAACGTTACTGAACATGCTAAACTGGACTGGATTCAGATGAAATGTTATGGTATAATAATCAATTGTCAATATTAAGAACGATCCTTGGTCGTACACTGCAGATGATAAATAATTAGAAGCACTGTGGCACAAATTATACAGATTTTTCTTGCTAAATTCATATAAAATTGAGATTACAATTATTAAACAAATTAGAATAACAATATCATGCTAGATAAAATAAAGGTATAATATAAATGCAACAAACAAGAACTAGCAAATACTTAGAAATCCATGAAGCAGATAATGTATAACATGCAGAAGTTATAAAACGAAAATTTTAGACAAGAGAATCATCGTGGCATTCGAGCTAAAGGAAAACACACAATACGAATGAACGCTCCAGATTTTCATTTACATGTGAGCTAGATGCGAGAGTATCAGCAATTTTAGACAGATATAAACAATAAACAGAAAAAGAAGAAATACGTTTGGAGTCTCATGAATACAGACATTGGGGCTGCTATGACAAGAATAAACATAATAAAACACTATTTCCTGCTTTCGTGGAAGCTAATAAAAACAAAACAAAGACTGAAAGAGTATTATGAAACGACAGGCAAGCTACAAAATAAAAACGGCAGCTAAGCTGAAAATAGTGCTACGGAATGCCATGATAAAATGATGGAAAGAAAATCCACTACAGGTCCAATAACAGAAAACAAATAAGGATCAGAGTGGAAAAAGACGAAGAAAATTCGCAAAACTGATAGTGAAGAGTAGGACTTAAGCTCAAGCTGAATGGTTCTCGATCGTGGCTTAGGATTGAAACCTTCATAGGAAAAATCACGGAAAGAAAATAATGAATCAAAATGCATTATATAACTGTATTACTTAACACATACAAATGTGTGTGCTGTACATTTTCTCACTCCCTCCATCAAATCGACGTTGTCTGAACAGATGCACGGTGTACCACACGTCCGTCAAGTTGTCGATGTGGTCGCAAAGCAGCGCGAGATGAAGTGTCTTGCTCAAGACCACAAAGCACCACCCGGTCTAGGAACTGAAATTACGGTTTCGCGATCGTCAGCGCAACACCCTGACTACTAGGCCATGCATCCTCAATAATAATAATAATGATGATGATGATAATAATAATAATAATAATAATAATAATAATAATAATAATAATAATAATAATAATAATAATAATAGTAATAATAATAATAATAACAACAATAATAATAATAATGCTTTCTATTGTAAGCACAAGGCCAGCAATTTCAAGGGAGGGGCGAAATCGATTGCATCGACCCCAGTGCTCAACTAGAATTTAGTTTATCCACCCCGAAAGGAGAAGGCAACATTACTCCCTGCAGAATTTGATCTCAAAATGTAAAGATGAACAAAATTCCGCTAAGCATTTTT